>NC_088603.1:123250487-123443220 GCF_036013475.1 Columba livia | reverse complement strand
AGACTTTTTAGAAGGTCTTGTTAGGACAGAAGAAGGGGTAACAGTTTTGGTTTTAAACCAAAGGAGGGGAGATTCAGGCCAGACATGAGGAAGAAATTATTTACAATGAGGTTGTTAAAACACTGGCACAGGTTTCCCAGAAGGTGGTAGATGCCCCATCCCTGGAGGCATTCGAGACAAGGCTGTTGGGGCTCTGAACAACCTGATCTAGTTGAAGATGTCCCTGCTCATTGCAGGGGGGTTGACTAGATGACCTTGGAAGGTCCCTTCCAACTGAGACTATTGTATGATTCTATGAGAAGGTGATGTTATACATATCTTAAACTGCAAGAGTTTGAAAAATTGAATTAAGTACAGGTTAAAGTAATAAACTGGCTTTCTATGTACTTCTTTCATTCACAATATTAAATTTGCTGGAAAACATAAATATATCTAGAAGGAGAGGGAATGTTTTAGTAGCTAAATCATCTGAACAGGCATCTGAAAAATGCAGGAATGCATCAGAAACAGAGCAGCTTTCCGTTAATCTTTCCCACAAACACAAAAATGTGTGATACAGTATGCATAAATGCGTAAAAGGACAATTTAAAATTTGCATGTTATTTATTCAGCATAACCACTCCTTTGGAAGCATTAGGAATTCCTTGTATATAAGTATTTTACATAATTTTAAAAATGTGTATTATTTACCCAATAGACCATAAAGGCTACATGCAGAGCAGTTACAGAGATCCATAATATAATAACGTCTTGGATAAATCTAGTTTGGAGTAATCTGAGTGCATTAGATGATTAAAGAATTATGTACACACGCACATTGATTTGGTTTGTAAACAGTAATAGGGGAACCCTTCATAGCTACCACAAAATAACAGAACAGACTTGTGCTACATTGTCCCACCATTTGATTATGGGAGTTCTACATGTAGCAAGGGGAAAATGTTATTCTTCATTTACACTGTATAGTTAATGCCCCAAAATGTAAAGACCATTTTCAGTTATGGAGAGAAAAAGCCTTTAGAGCAACTGTTTTTCTCTTGGCTCCTGTTATTGCTCACTACTCCTAAGTTCAAATTTCTGCATGGCATGCAGCAACAGTTGAAGACTTGGTGATTCACCAGGTACTATTAAAAGGTTCCGCAAGATGCAGGACTATCTGTTCTTGACTCAGCTGGGCTGAAAAGTTGCTGCAGATGACTCTCAAGAGAGCTGAATTTCAGCTATTGAATAATCACAACAAACTGTTCTCCAATAATTAAATGAAGTTGCAAATGTCTGCAGAAATTTGGTAAATAATATGCAGTTACATTACAGTTGGCTCATGCTTTATTCACAAATGAAGAATGAAATAAGAGAAAAAAAAACCAAACAAGTCCAAATATTCAAATAAACCATCAAGATTAATTTCTCAATTCTGAATAAAGTCACTGAGGTACGAAAAACCTCATTGATGACTGTACAGTTCTCATGTGATTAATTCATATGATGACTTCATGTTGGTTTTTGTGGGATGTTTTAAGGCCTTATGTTCTTAAGGCATGAGGTTCAAACAAACTTTTTACTTTAATATTTTGTTAGTCCTTAATTACCACTGTAAAATACCAATGTTAGCAACACAGTGAAGTGAGAGCAACTTCCTTCTTTCAAGGTAAGGAAAAACAGTTCAGAGCACCTTTATAAAAACACATCTGAGATGTGGGTACCTTGTTTAGTAATCTCTGCCACAGCACATGCAGGTCTACATTCAGAAAATGCATAATGATCTATCTTCACTGGTGGAAAGACCTTCTCAGCAAACAGAACAGACCTCATTGTGCCTCTTAAAAATACAAAAAAAAAAAAAAAAAAAAAAAAAAAGATAACAACAATGTAACAACAATGAAAAAATCACAAAAAAATCAGGAAAACATCAGAAGCATAGCCTTTGGCAGCATAGCCTTTTGGCAGCATAGCCAGAGAAATGTGAGATTGGCCCTTAAGGGAATTCTTATTCTCAAGTGGATGTAAATGTATTCATCAATGCAAAGAAATGCATAGTGTGTTATATACACAATACATTAATAAATAGCCATGCATTAAAAAATAATGAGATTTTCTACAAAACAACATCCTGTGGTGTTTAAGGTCATAAAAAAGACAGTAAAGGAAGGTGGAGGGGAAGATTATGTGGAAAATCTGATTAAAATACTGAAACCCCATCCTATATGTAAGATACAATAAATATTTCATTGGCTAACTGTAAACAAAAGAACTAGTGCAGTAAAATGTAATTAAAAATGTAAAAGTGTAACGAGTGATTTATTTTACCACAGTGATATTAATATTAGAAATGCTATGTTAATAGATATCAGGGTTCTGCTGAAGAAACAGAGGAAAATGGCTGTTCATTTTCTATAATGAGCTTTCATCTTTTTGACTTTCACTTTAAGTACTTCCAATGATTTGTGAATAATGATGTTTTTAGCCATTGGAAAGCTCTAGCAAAGCTTCAAATTCTGTTATTTCCTCACAGATATTACTTACAGTTTTTATGCTACTTTTTTTTTTTAAGCTTGATCAATAGGTTTAACACAGAGTATTTTGGCAGAAATATAGATTATTTCACGCTTCTGGCTTGTCATGTGAAGAGCATGAGGCTTCCTTGTGGTTTGTGAGCCATAGGCCATGATATGAGGAGAGAGAGGTGTTCTGGCTCAGCAGGAGATGGCACTCCACAGGCACAACCACTTTTAACGTGCAAAGCATGCTGCCACCACATGCACAGCTTCTCTACTTTCATTTCATCATGCTTAGGTCTATCGAACAATTTGTTAGCAAAGAATCCTCTCCATGCAGCCTTTACCTTTGAAACACGTGCTGCTGCTACTACTAGTGAGACCGAGGGCTGGTTTTGCATCTGGGCTGGCACTGTTGCGGCAACAAAGTGCCCTGGGCCTTTCCTGATGAGTAACAACAAGCTGGCTTAATGAGTTAGAGAATATAAAAATAATTGCATTTCTGCCAGCCTAAGTGTCAGACTCTAAGTTCCACTTAATGTGCAGCTTTGAGTTTAGATAATGCTGCAGAAATTCAGTGCTTGACCCCTCTTTTGTGGGATGGTGCAACACAGATGCAGCAGATGCAATACAATGGCAACGAACAAGTGTTATCTGTTTGTTTATACTCTATAGTTAAACATTATACTTATACAAATACTGGAAAGGCTTCATAATTCTTATGACTGTTCACATCAGATTTAAGTTAAAAAATATCACAAATAAAACCTTAAGTATAGAAATGCAATTTCAGGATAACCACCACTGCTGATAACACAGGCAATTTAATACATCAAATTCCTTCTTCTTCCAATAACTTCTTATCCTTTCAGTTCTAACTCATTTTCCAACACACAGGGAAAGAAAGACTACACAGCATGACCTGGAAGGCTACAAATCGGGCTGGTTTAGAAATGTATTTGCTTTGCATGCCAAGGTGACCTCTGTGAGAAGCTGCTAGGAGGTTCCCCCATGTCTTATAGAGCCAATGCCAGCTGACTCCAAGATGGACCCACTGCTGGCCAAGGCTGAGCCCATGAGCAATGGTGGTAGTACCTCTGGCATCATATGTTTAAGAAGAGGAAAAAGTTGCTGTGTGATAACAATTGTAACTGGAGAGAGGAGTGAGTATATGTGAGACCAACAACTCTGCATACAGCAAGCTCAGTGAAGAAGGAGGGGGAGGAGCTGTTCAGACCATGGTAAGGCCGGCTGTCCCCTGCAGCCCATGGAGGTCCATGGTGGAGCAGATATCCACCTGCAGCCCATGGAGGACCAGTGGAGAAGCAGGTGGATGACCAAAGGAGACTATGACCCCATGAGGGCCCAGGCTAGAGCAGTCTGTTCCTGAAGGACTGTGCCCTGTGGAAGGGACCCATGGTAGAGCAGTTCATGAAGAACTGCAGCCCACGGGAAGGACTCACTTTGGAAAAGTTCATGGAGGACTGTCTCCCATGGGAGGGACTCCATGTTGGAGCAGGGGAAGCGTCTGACGAGTCACCTCCCTGAAGAGGGAGAGCTAGACACAACATGTGATGAACTGATTGACATTCCCTCTCACCCTGTGCTGCTCATTGGGGATAGAGGCAGAGAAAATTGGGAATAAAGTTAAGTCTGGGAATGAATGGAGTGGTGTGGGGAAGGTGTTTTAAGATTTGGTTTTATTTCTCATTATCCTGCTCTGACTTGATTGGTAATAAATAAAAAAAATTTCACCAAGTTGAATTTGTTTTGCCCATGGCGGTAACTGAATGATCTATTCCTGAGTCATTAGTAATATTTTCTTTCCTCTCTCCAGCTGAGGAGGGGAGTGATGGGGTGGTTTGTGGGCATCTAGCACCCAGCCAGGGTCAGCCCACCACAAGAACAAAGCAAAATGAGAGGAACAGTACATTTTCTATGAGAATGTATTTTCATTGAAATCAAAGTGCTGGAAGGGAAAAGTGTTAATGGGAAATGTCTGAACTAAATAATTTAAGCGTTCTCACTTCATTATCTAATTCTTTGACGTTACTGAAATGAAATAATTCAACATGACAAATATGCATTTCATTGATTCCTGATTGAATCGTTTTTAAATTTTGTATTCCATAAGAGGGAACATATTAACTTTTCTTCCAAATCATCTTATTTTGCTGTTCTAAATCTCTTCTTCCGGCTACTCCTTCCTCCTTTCAAAATGTTTGTGAATTTTCTGCTCTATCTTCTCTCGATACCGTGTTACATCTTAGTTTTCCATTGCAGATACCTTCTCAGTCCCAAAAAAAGATGAACCAACCATGATGGTGTCATTCTCTCAGTTGTTGGGAAGGCATTCAGACTTTGACCTTCAGACTTCAACACATTTACTAGAACTCCCTGAAACTCAAACACAAAGACTTTCCAAGTTTAGTAAGCTTGTACATGAAGGTCATTGGGTCACACTAAGAGGTCACATAATGGACTAGGGCTCTGACAGTCCTAATAAAAGTATATTCTCTTCCGGTTGGGTAAGAAAAGACTGATATTTCAAATCCTTCAAAAGACTCCGACTATCAAAAGTCACTTTAACGTTTTCTCTAAAGAACTGGGAACAGCTTATTGGTTTAAATAACTTTATAGGCTTCTCAGCAGAAGTTGGTAATTTCTATGAGAGAGACTTTTTTGGGTGGTTTTGATACATTTAGTATGAAACATAATAGGTGCTTTGAACTCTTAAAAATCAAGAAAAAAGAGCAAGAGGGAGGGAGGGAGAGAGGGAGGGAGGAAAAAAGGAAGGAAGGAAGGAAGGAAGGAAGGAAGGAAGGAAGGAAGGAAGGAAGGAAGGAAGGAAGGAAGGAAGGAAGGAAGGAAGGAAGGAAGGAAGGAAGGGGAGGGGCAAAAAGAAAAATGCTAGTGACATTTAAGATCCAGAGCTTAAATTTCTCTTTCTTTGGCCAGAGAAAGGAAAGAAGTTTGTCCAAGCAATTTCCTATATTTTTCTTTTTCAAAATAAGTAGCACCAGATAAGTATTTTTCAATGCTTATGCTCCTGCTGAAGACAACAAGGGTATGTTCATGAGTACTAGCATGAGATAGTGTGCATAACTGATCTGGACAGTTTGCAAAATGTAACAGATATTGTGTAAAATTTGACATTGCAAATTGTTCATCAGTACATGTTTCATTGCTGAAGCAGAAGATACCAGAATATTTTTCAGGAGCCAAATATATTTCTTAGAATGAGCTCAAGCCCAGTAAGGTTTGCTAGCTTGTTTCAGTTGTACCACCTAATGTACTGATCGACCAAATGATTCTTCCAGTGAAAAATTCGGTGAAATCACTTTCATCCATATGTATTTCAATACTATAGTGCTTAAGCAATATCCAGGAGATGGATTCCAGGGTTCTGAGCTCAGCACTGTCTGTGAGGGTCGTTCTCTCTCTCATTCTCTTGCCATGACAAAATAATTCAGTCTGGTATTATGGTTTGGTAAGATTCTTGTTCTTATTGTTTTGTTTTCAATATGTACCTACTGCTATGTCTTTATATGACAAAGAGTAAGATCTAACACAAGTTCCTGGCACTTGTTGAGACTGATGATAATACTCAGCCTTGTGGACTTCAAACCCAATGTCAAGGGTCAGCCCCCAAGACAGTTCTAATGTGTCAGCCATTGTAATCCTCCCAGGCTCTAGGTCACTTTTTAAGATTTGTAAGGCTGAGGCAAATTAGTGTATTTGAAGAAAAAAAACACAAACTCAAATGTAACTAAAATCTATTTTAAAAAAATAATTTAGAAGCAGTGGAAGTTTGGCTTCCAGGCTTTGGACTTAATAGTATTGACGAGAGATGTTCAGAATCACAAAAGATAACATTCATAAACAGGAGTATTTGAGTATTTCTCTCCCCTGCAATTTCTTTTATTCTTTCCTCCCACAACACCATCTTCCCACAATTGCAAAATTTAGCTGTTTTGCCAAAACTTACCTACGTGAAGAAAAGAGAAGGTTATTCCAAATATCTAGCTTGACATGTAGGTCAACTGAGGGAAGACTTTTATAAGGAAAAATAATGCTTAGTTATTTCAAAGTAATTGCAAAATTAAATGAACAATTGTTAAAATAGTAAATTCACAACTGAATTTTAAGTTTGTTATTGCTTTGTCTCACCCCCATACCACCAAGGCAAGTCTGTTGGATGTCACCAATGCTACTATGTTGTCATGCTAATATGAAAAGAATTAGTGCATTAAGATTGTATTACATAACAAATAGCTCCCTAGAGCAGAAAGTCAACATTAAAAATGCTATAGTGTAAACCAAGTGTTTTGATATTATATTTCAGAGGAAGCATTTTGGGGTGGCGGGTGGGGGGAAGAAAGGTCATTCATGATATATTTTCATTAAATTACACAGAAAGGAAAAATAAATAGAGAAACTCTTTATTACAGAAAAAAAGTCTTCCAAGTACAATTCATTCCGTTTCTTTACTTATCAGATGGGTGTTTTGATTTGGTACACGGTATGGCAATATATTTCAGACTGTTTCCCAATCATTTTGTGGTCCTCTTGTCCAGCATGCAGTATCTTCAGAATCTGTGCTACTGTTCTGTTTAAGAGATTTTGTATATTTGTAGTATTTGAAAATATATCAAACTTTATCATTTGTAGAGATTAATATGGCAGAAAGAAATTGATAACTATCCATTGAAGAACAAATACAATATAAAGAACAGAAACACCGAATATTTGATCCTTCACATAGTCCTGGAATGACATTTTTTATGCTTGATATGCTTATGCACGTGTATAATTTTTTCATCATAGAGTCTGAACTCAGGTTTACTTGCAAGGTTGCACTAATGAGCAGCCAAAAGTATTTACAGCATCAGAGCTTAGTGATAAGTAGCTGAATTGTTAAGAAATGTCATCTTATTTGCTTTAAAGAGTGCTTTTAGTTCTCTCTACGAGAAACTTTCCAAAGGAGACATAGTATTTTTCTCCCCGAGAATTTATCAAACAAGGCATTCCTCAGTTACCACCCTCCATCAGGATGGAAAAAAAATGCAAATCTGGAAGTTACTCCAGTCTGACATATTCTCCAGACAGTTTCTTTTCTTTAAAGTTAGAAGAGGTGAAGTAAGTAATTATTTCTGTACTTAAGTCAGTTGCAAATCAGATTTCACATATGGACATATTTTATCATGTTTAGTACACCCTGTTTGACAATGGACTAAGATATCCATCCTAGCTGGGCTCCCCAAGTGCCTAAATTGTGCACTTCTCATGAGTGAAAAGATATTTGAAAGCAGCAGTGTACTGGTTGCCATTCTCCTTGTAATTCCTCATGATTTCTACTGCGATATTCAGCAATGATGCAATTCCCTGTAATTTCTACTGCAATATGCAGTAAGTAACTTATGTCACCATTCATGCACAGCCTTTTATTTGGTCTATACTCTGGGATTATGCTATTAATTATATAATGCCATGAATTATAAGGTCAAAAAAAAAAAATCAAAACAAGACGGTGGTCAAGCTACCCAATCACCTCGAACTGGATTCAACAGGCAAAGTCGTGGAGAAATGCAGCTCAAAACTGTTAAATCTGGACTAGTGTCACGGATGCAGAGCAAGATCTGGAAATTCAAAGACAGGGAAATTAAGTTTGTTCAGATAGAAACCACTTTGGTTTCAAAGATGACATATCTTTGAAGGAAAATATCTTCAAAAATGTTACAAAAGCATGTATATTTGGGAGCACAGAAAACAGAAAACAAGACATTCATGAAGCTGGCAGTATTAGAAAAAAAAATTCCTGTAGAAACAATATTTGGATAGCTTTGCTGGACAGGTTCTGCCCTGAAATATGGCATGAAAGAAGCATCACTGAGCTTATTTTACTAAAGGTAGACAATCTAAAGAGATGCCTGAGGCTATAGCAATTTTCACTGTTATCATAATTGATCTAATATCCTCATCTCCTGATATGCTTTTAGCTCTGCAACCTTTGACTCAGTAGTCTGGAAATGTGAAAAGTCCCATCCTTGCAGCAAAAGACTACAATAAATTTCACTACCTTTGCCCTTTACTGTGCTTTGCCATTTGATTATCTGGCATTCTTCAGCTCCCCTGTACAGGTCTAACAACTTTGAGGAAGGAAGAGGAATGCCTACTGGAATGCCTCATCAGTCACACTACTGAGCATATAAAAGGTTAAAGAAGAACAACATTCAACTGTCTTCCACAGGCAATGGTAGCTATTCAAACTTTTATGTTTTGTTCTTGTGACAGAGTCTGCAAGGAGAACATAAAATGCCACAACATGACTCCATTCTCCTGAAAGCAGCTGTAACAAGAATGGGAAGTAACACAAACAAACCATTCTAAGTTTGCTATTTTTAGATGGTAATCACTTCATCCTTTTTGAATTCTGTAGTCAAGAGCTGTCTGGCCTGTTCTCTTGAAAAGAAAGAATTCATGCCCTATCCTTAAAACAAAACAAACATTATGGATACACTGAAGGACACTGATTGACTTCTCTGACAATATATAGCATGCTTTTTGAGACCAGCTGATGGCAAACAAAATCTACTTGTGAACCCTTTACTACAGAATTTTCTACCCTTCCTGCTTCAGTACTGCTGCAGAAAAAGCTTTTCTTTGACTGATAATATTAATTTCACTCTCTGGTATAGCTGAAACCAGTCTTCATGGCTTTATGCAGAGTTCAGTCAAGGAAATAAGCCTGTCGAACAAAATAACTGCACATATAGTATACCCTGGATGACCTGCTTTCACAGCAGCCATATATTTATAAGCATTAAGTCTTTTGCTTGAACTGGACTGTTCTGTTGAAACACTGAGCTTTAAAACATAGCTCAATAAACGTGTACTTTCGAAGTTATGACTTTTATTAACATTTCTTAGATTTAAAATCAAAATTTTAAAATTCTTTAGTTTTTACAAAAATTAAATTGATTTGGAGATTACTTTTTTTCAAAATACGCTTTATGAAAGAAGAAAGAATCTATAGAAAGGCATATGTTACTTGGGTTCTCACTGATATAGCATGTTTTCAGAAAGCAATGCAATATGTGGGAAGAGAGGAAACTGTTATGACAAAAAATGCCAGAAAATGTCCAAAATAAGCAAAGATGTAGTGTTAAATTATTGATGGATACACAGACTTAAAGGCCAGAAGGTCAATTGTATCAGTTGCTTGACTTCATACATAACATAAGTGACCAAATTTCCTACTTACACTGAAGTGAACTCAAAAGTTTGTGTTTGCTAAAGCATTGCTTTCAGAAAGACATTTACTTTTGATTTATAAAGGCTTCAGAGTGTAAGAACTTACAATTTTTCTTGGTAGTTTGTTCCAATATTTTGTTATCTTCACTGGTAAAAATGAATATTGAATTTTTTTATTCAAATTTGAGTATCTTTAAGAGCTACCAATTCATTCTTATTATTCTGGTTCTTTTCTCTCACATTGAAGAGCCTTTACTACCAGTTATTCTTCCTCATGTAGGTACTTACACACCATAATCAAATCACTTCTTGATCTTCTTTCTGATAATCTAAGCAAGTTGAACTTCATAAATATTATAATGCAACACATTATTTTCAACTTGGAATTATTTTAGAACATCCTCTTGGCAACTGCAGGAACCTTACGTATCACTGGGTAAAAAATCCTGAGCTATTTTACTTTGAATAGGAGAAATAGGATTTGGACAATTCAATCTGTTGACTCAGGACAATTTCAACTATGCAATCTGAAATAGGATAAGAAGGTGTCATCTTGAATATATTGGCCCAAAATTATATGCCCATTCTGAAAAACATTCTGCATGTATGCTACTAGTATTTTAAATTTCACAACTCAAACAGGTAAGTCAGGAAATGAAATTACAACCAGATATTTAAAGATAATAATATTCACAGTGTGATAAAGGAAGAAACAAAGTCAGCCAGAGGAAAAGAAGCCTCTGGCAGCAGGGCACTACAGCTTTAAAGTAGTGAAGCACAACAAAATTGTCTCCTTTTGTTTTCTCTCTGTTATTATTTTTCTCCTCTTCATTAATGACAGAGATTGGAAATATTTGCATCAGTCACACAGATGTCAGAGTGAAGTGCCTCACTGCCTATCCAGCTAAAAGAACACTAACTAAAAGAAAACCTTTTGGTGCTGATGTAATCCTCATTTGAGAAGAATCACAATGGATCAAGAAAAAAAATATTTCTAAAAGCAGGTGGAGGTGTGGCAATAAACTTGTGAATCCTCTAAATAATGTAGTCCTGACTTTACACCTGCAATTGCATTACAGATGTGTAAGAGTTTCAAGCACGGAAAATTTCCAAACTAATTGAAGAGGAAAAAATACAAATTAATTGCCCACCATCCACTCACTAGGAGCAAATTATTTCAATTTGGAAATGCTAACTGTGTCTTTCAGTGATTAATCTACATCCTTGCTTTTTTGTTCCTGCTTTCTCTTGCAGGATTATTGAACCACAAGCAATTCTTGATACTGAGTTTATAACAGCCTTAAGAACTGGATAGTTTTCCCTGTGTGTAGGAGCATGGGACTGGGATGAAGAAAGATGAGAGTCACTCAGTCATATACCCAGAAATTATATCCAGCCATCTCATTTTGTCTTAAAATGTAGTTACTTGCCCCCAAAACTGATTCTTCTGACAGACTTCCAATCGATTTTGAACCTATATCCATTCTTGAGTAATTTTGTGTTTATTCTTATGCCTGAACTATGCCTTAGTTAGAATACCTTTTCGCACATTGGGGAAGCAAACAAACAAACAAACAAACAAACAAACAAACAAACAAACAAACTCCAAACAAAATCCAAACAACAACAACCAACCAACAAACAAAACCAAACCCACAAACAAACAAAAAACCTCAAAACTTCCAGCAGGGCATCCTAAACTTAAAATTATTGCATTAACACCTTTGTGCATCTCTGAGCAATGAATGACTGTTGGATTTTTATTTTGGATTATTTTAAGAGAAATTTGCTAATGAGATATGGAAATTTTAATTTCTGCTTGAACAGCACAGAGAGTACTCAAATCCCCACAGTTCTACCTGGGCAATACACACAGAGGAAAAAAAAAACAACAGGCTTTATTAAGAGGTTTTAACCTTTATTTCAGCAATTTTGCAAGGAGTGTGTTAAAGTTATTGATGCAATTGTAGCAGAGTTAAAGATCCCCTAGCTTCTATAACACACATTTTCTAGAAACTGTCTCATGATATATATTATTTTTCTTATACAACTAAATGCAAAGTTGCACTGTCTTTTACCTTTAACACTACTTTAATAGCCTGTATATATAAAGTAGCATATTGGTCCTTTATAATAATATAGGATACCTTGGCTCTGGCACAACATATATATTACAGTGTTTAAAATTAATCCACTACGTATTTCTATATGCCTGGGATATATATATTTGCTTCTACACAGCTAAGGCTTCCTTTCCCTTCCTCTGATAGGAGATGAAGTGTAACCACCAAATTCTGCTCTGAGTTATTTCTATGAAAATCCATTAGTTTCAAGGGACATGCACATGTTGGAGCAGAACTTAACCTAATAGGCTGCCTTATACTTACATTTACTGTCATTTTCCCAATTTTTCAAAAATGAACAAAGTCAATAAAAGCCACAGCTAACAAAATGGATTTGGGAGATATAAACCATTCCTTCAACTTACACAATAAGTATTTTAACAAAGTTCATTAACACCAAGATGAAAGTATCCTCTGCTACACATCCTATACTTAAGGAAGAAAAGAATAATAATAGAAAAGCCTGCTATGCCATGACCAATGAAAGCAGCTATTGCAACATCACTGGTAAGAGGTACTTTCCTCCCCTCACTAAGGACAACTAACAGCAGAGCTTTCTGGATAATCTCTTGGGTTTAGAAAAACAGACTCTTAGTCCATTAATCTACTGTTATTGTTATTGGCAGAAAATTATTTCAGCCACTACTTGCTGGGGGAGGGGGAGGAAAGGAGAGAGATTACCAAGAAAATATCCCTGCATAAGAAGTCTTTTTCATTTTTATTTTTTTTTTTAACTAGAAATATTATTACATTTGAAGTAAATAAGTTGTGTACCTTCTAGCTGAAAGATAGCATTTCATGAGCCATATTGATACTTTAGGTTCTTTGGGGTTAGATATTAGACAGTACTTTGGTATCTGGTGGTATTTACAAAGGTTTCCATTTCTCATTGAAGGGATGTCTTTTGAGTGGGTTCTTTTCAGAAGCAGTTGTACTTGATTGAGTTATCAGGGTGACCAGATGTGAAGTATTAGGTGGAAACTAGATTTCTTTTATAAGAAAAACATGGGAACAATGGTGGTTATAGAGTTCCAATGGTAATTACTGAGAGATAATCTATCTGGACAGAAAACTGCCCAAAACACATATTAAGTGTCATATTCTAGTTCCACTATGATCTATTTCACAAATAATGAGTCATGGGAGCACACCCAACATGGTTGACCCCGAGGAGACTGCAAATCTCAGCATGAGTAAGTCAGGTTTCATAACATATCTTTTTGGACCACATAGTGGGGGAAACAGTAAATAGCTCAGAGAAGAGAAACACAAATAGAACTGCACACGGACAACTAGACTCCCTGAAGACACTCAAATGTCTGTCACCACCAGGTCTTTTTTCTGGCTAACACTGCAATATATTATCACTTGTTACTGGCATGACTTGCGATGTGTTTTCTTCACAATATATTTTTTGTCCTGAGGTGACACCCTAGAATCTAAGAGGCTAATGGAACACCAGAAAAAATACAACAAAGTGGTGAACTCAGTCAATGCAAAGAGTATTTACTATTGTATTTAATGATGCTGTCAAAATATTTCAGGACACAGTAGCGCTTTCATCCAGTTAGTCTAAAAGTGAGAACAAAACTTCCAAATATCAAAAAGCCTATGAAATGAAATGGGAGTTCCTTATATTTCTATGAAGTATTTCAGGATTTACTAAGCAAGACCTCATTTTATATATATATATATATGTAAATGTATCTATATAAATATATAGATATACTCTTTTGTACAATAAATCACTTCATGTTTTGAGAAATTTGTGATAGTTTAACAGTTCTATTAGATCCTCTGAATCCCATAAAAACCTTAGTATTTTTTTTTTTTTCTAGAAAGTTATCATGGCCAGGAAAAGCAGAATTAACAAGCAGATTTTTTTTGAAATGTAATACTTTTTTCTCACAGAAGAAAATAAAAATGCCTAAATAAGTCTAAGTGTTAATATCTCCCCCAAAAATAAAACTACAAACTACAAGCTGGAACAGGGTATATAGAGGATGAACCGCTTTTCTCACCACTAACCTTTACATTTAGGCCATAATTATGCCTGTGATTTTGACAGGACAGTTTTAAAGACTTTCATGTGGATGATGGAATTCTTCACCATTAACACCCAAGGCTACCAGTTCATGTAGCTTCGACTTCAACCAACAAATAGAGGAGATCTTAGTAGCAAAGCATACATTAGTCATGGCATCGGTACTAACAGGTACAATTAAAAATAGATATGGAAAAGGATAGCTATAAGATCATTTAGTGGGGAAAAAAGATTAGTTTGTACGTGCACTTGGTCCGAAATAAACTCTCCTGAGTTTGTTTTTCCTGATTCTTTTGCATGTCATTCTGAAAAACATACTCATAAGAAAAAAAAAATTACAGTGCTAGTAGGCACCAGTAGACTTCTCAAAGCAATAATAGTGATCACTGGAAAACATTCTGTGTTTGGGTATCTGATCAGAAATTGCATTGGGATTTATCCACATGGATAAATTGGCTTTAAACTGGGAATCATATTCAAAATAGTAATTGACACTAAGCATATTTGCCTTGGCTGTGTTCAAAGTAGTCAACCTCAATCAGTTAGCACTGGAATAACAAAACATGCAGTCAACGCACAAAGGTCTCAAATTTCAGGAGTTTTTCATAGCTATCAGTCCATCTGATCCTCGTTCTGTTCTGTACCTCCTCCCCCTCCCCCCCATTTGGTATTTTTTTTAAGATTTAAGAGGTAGAGTCCTTTGCCAAAACTATGATTTTTTTTTTTCACACGGGACTAAGCTGGTGCTGCTGTGAAGGGTGTTGATGAACACAGAGGTATCAGCACTTGTGCATCAGTCTACAACACACAAAACCCATGACAGTCGCTTAATAGTTATTTCAAGTCATTTACTTCACAAATATCAGCAGATGTTCCCCAACATGACTGGGAGAACAAACGTACAAAATGTGTGCTTTCTGTACACATAACAGCATGAAAACAAAGTATGTAAAACAAGAAGTAGCATTTTCAGTTTAACATCATTTTTATTTGATCATACACGAGAAGCATTCTGGGATAAAAAGATTGTCCATGTGTTGTTGTTTGTTTGTTTGTTTTTCCCCAAAAAAAAGGTCAAGCGGTCTTTGAATGGAAACAGTGCAGAAACAGTTTTGCATGACTTTCAAGAAGCTTTGGTAAGTATTTTTTCCCAGTTGATCTAAACAAGGTATGGCACCAGCATAAGGTATGTTTTTGCTGAGAAGTTTTCAAGTAGCTTTTCATAGCAGGGCTGTGCAGAACATGAAATGAAACATTAGCAGTGCAAAAAGGCTCTGTTAAGTCTGTAAACTCTTCTATGATGTATTTGTTCTCCTCCCAGAAAATAGCTCATTCACCATTTTTTGTACTTTAGTTGTCTTTTCTACCGTAGATTCAACTGTTTGCATCCTCTAATTACGAAAATATCTCTGAAGATGTTCTTCACAGCTTTTTTTTTTTCTTTGAAATCAATGCTATCATTACTGCTGCACCAAAAAAACCCCACAAACAAACAACAACAACAAAAACAACAAAAACTACAACAAAAAAAACCACACAAAAAACCCCAAACAAAACCAAACAAACCAACCAAACAAACAAACAAAAACCAACAACAACAACAAAACCCACTTTCATGAAATGTCCCCTCTGGATACTTTTCACTTCTCTGCTTAACATTTGTAGATGTCCCTTTGCTCACATCTGCTGAAGTAATATTTTCACCTTTTTCAGTTTAATAGCATTTTCCCACCGTTCCTTATTCAAACATCATTGGCTGGTTTCTGTTCCACATATGCAAGCTTCCAGCAGCTAAATTTCTATATTACCAGCTGAGAAACCTGCTGATTTAATTTGTCATGAGCACATGGCACATATTCATTTGTATTGAATACAAATTAAACATATTCTATACACATCAGCAATATTACAGTTTTAATTCAAAACCACTGTGACTATCAAGGTAAGAATGTAGCTTTAGTTATAAATAAGTCTCTAAATACATTGAATTTGGCCTTAACTCCTCAACTAATATATTAACAATTAACAGTTATCCAATTAAGTGTACTGATGTCTTTACCCAAGCATGTATTTCCTTTAAAGTATTCCCAATTTAGGCTTCCAAATGTCAATTTCCTTTATTGACATAACTTTTTAAAATTCCAAATACAAGGGAGAAAAAATCAAGGGGTATCAGCAATATTATACTTAAAGTTCGTTAATAATCTCGACTCTTTCTGAGTTTCATCCAGTATCAAAACTGCCTTAGGAGGTGATTTTGAAGCCTTTTTGTACATCTCATTATGACGAAGTGAATGGCAGTCACTTCATCTCCTGATCTAAAGTACAGCAGCCCTACATTTCTCTTAACTGCTCCAAAGCATTCGTTCACCTCATAAATTACCTTAGCATCCTTGAGTCTCAGAGCAGGTTCTAGTGACTTTGTTTAGAGGTAACTTGCCTAATCAGCTGCACTTTGTCTATGAAAGTTCATTTTAGAAATAATCGGAATGGGAACCTCAGCAATGTTTATTTAGGCTTTTTATACTGTGAGTTATGAATATTATACTTAATTTTTTTTTGAATGAAGAGATAAAAGTTAATGTTCATGAAATGAGGCTACTATGATGTAGGACAGTAACTCTACTTCCAGTACAGAAAAATACGAAGAGGTATAAACCTGGTATTGGTGTGCATCAGATTTGTTGTTTTTTAGTAGGGTAGAAAGACCAATTTGATTTTACAGGGAACAAAGGATGGTGTAGGAAAAAAACTAGCAAGTCTGTTTCCTCCCTTTGTGAATATATATGTGAATACCATACGTCTTCAAACATTCCCTGATCCTTCTGAAAAGTTTTGTGGAAAATTGCCTTGATGCGCACTCACTTCATGATATCATCTGCTATAGTCTAGCTCAAAATGTTTCATTCTAAATATTTAGTGCAATATCTGATATGGAAATCTTAACACAGAGCAGAGCATGTACACATTACAATGTCACATGTAGCAGAAGAAGTAAGAATAGTGAGACTCCAATGTATATCTTCACAGCTGTACACAGCTTTGCGGTGCTTTGTTTCACTTGTTGGGTAAGAGGGTTGAGTTACTTTTATTTCTTCAGGCTTTCCTACTTTGTATGTAGGCTAGAAATTTTTGCTGTACATCCACCAAAATGTTTCTCATTAGACATGTTAGACGGCTTCTTCTGAAATCGAAGCTTTCATAATTTTATTTGAAAAACAGGGTCTAAGCCTTCTGCATAGGTCGTCATTTGTGTTAGTCACACTTGCTAAAAATCAGTATTGTAGAATCACCTCTTTATCTTTATTCCTGAGAGTTCTTTATTGGCAAGTCACAACAAACTGTAAAATTTGCTACATTTACCATGAACAGCTTGTGAAACATGTCAACTTTCTCTATAATTTTCACAGGGCTTTAATTATGAATCAATGTGATGTTATGAATAGGGGTATTCATAGCTAATGCTTTCAACATGCAGTAAGCAATATTTCTATTACTTAAACATTGCTTATATCCACAGGCACTTCATTCTGGATTACTTCTTTTGTGAATACCCAGGCATATGCATTTTACACAACCTAATGGTCAAGTTAAAAAGGAAATGATGTGTTTTCCATGGAATTTTCCATTGCAAATAAGGATAAATTTTCTAACTGGAGAGTTGCAATTCTCTTGTGACTGTTTGTGACTGACACTATATTTTATCTGCACATTGAAACAACACACTTATCAAATGGAAAAGAAGAAGAAAAATTACAAGAGATTTGATCTTCTTTACAGCTTCTAATAGTAAAATACACTGTATGATTAATGAACCTGTCAACTGTAATGGGAAGAATATGTAACAAGTAACTGTGCATTACTTGTTTGTGATTTTTATCTTTTATAAATGCAACCATGTGTAGGATGATAAGATTAACTCTTTGTGCTTTTAAGTGAACATTATATGCAAGAATAATATAACCTCCGCTGTTTCTTGTCTTTCTGTCAGTTCTCAGTCTTAAGAACTGGACTTTTCCCTAATTCCAAAATAACTATATTATTATTTCATTTGGCACATCTACACATCTACTGCTGGATAAATTATTCACAGGGGTGAAAGACAAAAAAGCTCACATAGCTCACTTGTCTCTTTCCATTTAGTTCCTTATGCTTTTTACTCTGCATCTTCTGTGTCAAACAAAGAGTTTTTATCATTTCTTCAGGAAATAGGGCCTACTAGAAGGGAGCCCTGGACATAAAATGGAACCTGCGTGGCATGAGGGATGTATTTCTCCTGTGGATATACATTATCTCTGAGATGCCCACTGTGTCATTTTGTATCCTTATGTCCTATACTCTAGGAATAACATCGGGAAAAGCATCTTTCATGTAGTGCTGAATCAAAACTTAAGGAATCCCAATACCATTTAAATGTCATTGCAGTGGTAGGGCCTTTGATACGAGCCAAATCAGGGATTTCTGGCAGCTTACACACCAACTATTGGGTGAATAAGAAGGGCAGAGGGTTTGCATCTAAAACTCAGAAACTTCATGTGATAGTAGCCAGATATCTCCAAGGAGGACATTAAAAATATGCTTATGAAATTTCCCTGCCATCAGAACGTTGGTATTAAACGTCCAATGTCATTAAAATAAGAGGAGTTTATCTATTTTCCTTAAATGCATATATATTTATTTCTTGGCATTCAACTATCTCATTGCCTTTAATTGCATTGGGTAACACGTGCCACTGAAAGTAATACACGTACGTACCACATGTACAGACATTCTAAATTAGCAATATGGGGAGTGTTTGCAATTGGAATAAAATCCCAGTATGTCAGTTTGTTATTCACAAAACCAAATTTTCTAGTTATCTGATCAGAAAGAAATAATTTAATAAGGCTTTAATGTACTTGGAAATGGGCACACAATGTATGAAAATGGTCCATTTCCCTTTAGCATTTGAGAACTTCAAGTATTAAGTTTTAAAATCACAGAATCACAGAATCGACTGGGTTGGAAAAGACCTCAGAGATCATCGAGTCCAACCCTTATTCCAACTCTAGTCCGTTTACTAGATCATGGAACCAAGTGCCATGTCCAATCTCAGTTTAAAAACCTCCAGGGACGGCAAGTCCACCACCTCCCTGGGCAGGCCATTACAATGCCTGACCACTCTCTCTGTAAAGAATTTCTTTCTAATATCCAGCCTAAATTTCCCCTGTTTAAGCCCATGCCCCCTTGTCCTATTGCTAACTGCGTGGGAGAAGAGACCAATCCCCACCTGGCTATAACTTCCCTTCAGGTAGTTATAGAGAGTGATGAGGTCACCTCTAAGCCTCTTCTTCTCCAGACTAAACAACCCCAGCTCCCTCAGCCTCTCCCCGTAGGTCTTATGTTCAAGTCCCTTCACCAGTCGTGTTGCTCTTCTCTGGACCCGCTCCAGCACTTCAATGTCTTTCCTGAACTGAGGGGCCCAGAACTGAACACAATACTCCAGGTGTGGCCTCACCAATGCAGAGTACAGGGGAAGGATCACTTCCCTTGTCCTGCTGACCATGCTATTTTTGATACAGGACAGGATACCGTTGGCCTTCTTGACCACCTGGGCACACTGTTGGCTCATGTTGAGCTTCCTGTCAATTAGTACCCCCAGGTCCCTTTCTGTCTGACTGCTCTCCAGCCACTCTGCGCCCAGCCTGTAGCGCTGCAGGGGGTTGTTGTGACCAAAGTGGAGCACCCGGCACTTGGCCTTATTGAACTTCATCCCATTGGAATCAGCCCATTTTTCCAGTCTACCCAGATCCCTCTGCAGAGCCCTCCAGCCTTCCAGCAGGTCGACACTCCCTCCCAACTTGGTGTCATCAGCAAATTTGCTGATGATGGTCTCAATCCCCTCATCTACATCGTCAATAAAGATGTTAAACAGGACTGAACCCAACACTGACCCCTGGGGAACACCACTAGTGACTGGCCGCCAGCTAGATGCAGCCCCATTCACCAGCACTCTCTGGGCCCGGCCCTCCAGCCAGCATACACAGCGTACAGCCCTCCAGCGTAGAGTACACTTGTCCAAGCCATGAGCTACCAGCTTTTGCAGGAGTATATTATGGGAGACAGTGTCAAAGGCCTTGCTGAAGTCCAGATAGACCACATCCACGGCTTTCCCCTCATCCACCAGGTGAGTCACCTGATCATAAAAGGAGATCAGGTTGGTCAGACAGGACCTGCCCCTCCTAAACCCATGCTGGCTGGGTCTGATCCCTTGTCCATCCTGAAGGTGCTGTGTGATTCCATTCAGGATGATCTGCTCCATAACCCTGACAGGCACTGAGGTCAGGCTGACAGGCCTGTAGTTGCCAGGGTCAGCTCTGCAGCCCTTTTTGTGGACTGGGGTAACATTGGCCAATTTCCAATCATATGGGACCTCCCCAGTGAGCCAGGACTGTTGGAAGATGATGGAGAGTGGCTTGGCAAGTTCTTCTGCTAGCTCCCTCATCACCCTAGGATGGATCCCATCTGGTCCCATAGACTTGTGAGGATCCAGATGGCTCAGTAAATCACCAACTATTTCCTCCTGGAATACAAGGGGCCTGTTTGGCTTCCTATCTCTGTCAACCACCTCCAGAGATGAGTTGTCCTGAGGGCCACCTGTCTTACTGGTAAAAACTGAGGCAAAGTAGGTATTAAGTACCTCAGCTTTCTCCTCATCTTTGTTAACTATATTTCCCTCAAAGTCCAACAGAGAATGGAGGTTTTCCTTGCCCCTCCTTTTGTTATTAACATATTTGAGGAAGGACTTTTTATTATCCCTGACAGAATTGGCCAAATTAACTTCAAATTGCACTTTTGTTTCCCTGATTTTTTTTCTGCATGATCTAGCTATTTCCGTAAATTCTTCATAAGTAGCCAGCCCTTTTTTCCACAGTCGGTAAAGTCTCTTTTTATTTCTGATTTCATTCAGAATCTCCCTGTTTAGCCAAGCCGGTTGTCTTCCCCGCCGGCTAGCCTTTCGGCACACTGGTATAGCCTGTTCCTGTGCACTCAAAACCACCTGCTTGAAGCATGTTCTAAACCCAAGTACCTGGTGAAATCAGATCTGGGGCTGGGGGAAAGCACTTGGTGTGGCGTGGAAACTGGAAAAATTACCTGGGATTAAATTGTATGTTATGAAAATTGATTCATCACAATGTATATCACCAATGTATGTCACTTCATCAAGCTACCCTAGTGACATTAAAAGTGCAGTTACATCATATTAACTAATTAAAACATTAATATCAGTCCTTATTGTTCTCTCTCTTTACATTTTCACTGTGGGAAAAAAAAAAAAGCTTATAAACCAAATGACATATTCAAGGTACAGCAATACTTACATATAGAAAGGTGAAATCTTCCTGCTTCATGAGTACCATGATACCTCCATGATATATATGTCTTTTGGAAACCTTCAGCAGGTCAAACTAATTCTGATTTTTTTTGTGCAGCTGTTCCATGTCTCTGAATTCAGGCAAAATGTTAAACAGAAGGGAATCATCAAATGTGATTTCTACGGGCTCTACTTTCACACAGTATTGCATATCCAAGAAGATTTTATAGTTCTTTAGAGGTCAAAGAAAAACACAGGCAAATTAAGTCCATTACATAATAGAATATCAACCACATGATGCAGTGCAGACTGAACTATCCAATACCATTTTGCCCAAACAAGAGGTTAAATGAGAAAAGATGCTTAACAAAGTTAGTTTCAACAAGAGAATAAACATTAGGACTGAGAAGAAAAGTAGTATGCTTTAAAAAAAAAATGTTTAGATTTCATACATGTACTCCAGTTTATATTTAGAAGACTAAAGAATGATAAGAAAAATTTTTAACTATTACAGCTGGAGAAAGAATCCACAGGGAGAGAACTGTGAACAATGAAATAAAGTACTCATCCTGTAAACGGAATAAAAGCAGCTTTAGGGTGTTGCACATGAGATAAGCTAATGTCTACAGTCATTAGAACATACTACAACCATTGTTGCTGTCATTATTCTTAAACAATCCATCTTTAAGTGCTGAAAGGATAAGCTGCCAAGAAATAATCAACTCAGATTTTGAGAACATACTGTGTCAAGCCTGTATAATTTTCTCCCATGAAAGAAAAATCATTCTTTTGGTTGGTGGAAAGTAATAGATCTAAATTAGCTTGACCTGTCTAAACAATATATTAATAAACAAACTACAGAAAAGATAGCCCAGATGAAATGACTACAAGATATAAAGTAAAAAAAGAAAAAATTGGACTCAACAAATTTATCCAGGAGGACAGCAATCACATCACCCTTTGGAAACAAAAATTAATAAAATATGAACACAGCAACAAAGAATTATAAGAGATTTAGAGAGGATAATGTAAAGAAATATTGAAAAAAAAAGATGACTGCTTATCCTGAAAAGTGGCTTTTCTTGTAATATATACCAAAAACACAATGATCAATATTCTCTGTATCCAGTGAGAGTAGGAGAAGTCATTATCTTAATTTGTAACAGGAGACATTTATGCTAGCTATAAGGAAAAAAAGAAAGTTCCAACTCAAGTTAAAATAGCTCACTAGTCTTCAGCAGTGAAACACAGTGATTTTAAGAGACTATTCTTTCAAGTGTTTGTGTTTTGTTTTGTTTTGTTTCGTTTCGTTTTGTTTTGTTTTAAATAGTATAAGTAAATATCTGTCTGGGATGGTCCAAGTTTGAATCCTCAGTCTGGTAGTAGGAGAATAAACTAGATGATCTCTTCAAAGCAACTTCCATGCACAGTTTTTTTATATTCTCTGTAACTTCAGAGTTATTTTCTAAGGTTAGAGCTTCCAACAGGCTTCACATGCCTTCAAAGGAGAGGAAGGTGATCAGAGAAACTGTAAGTCCACAAGCCAAGAAAGCATATGCCCTTTCTTGATATTGTGTCTTATAAAGCTGCACTTGGAGGATTAGGAGAGTCCTAGACAATCTTGAACAATGGCTGCTCTGTGGTATGGGTACACCAAAGAGGAAAAAGTAGCATAATTCTTCCTAGAACAAAGAGTAGCAATGGAAAATTGTAATTGACCTTTACCAGTCTACTATTATGCTCACTTCTTAATTCAAAACTGTCTAGCACTCATCTGGATCACAGTTTCCAGTGCAGAGAGTTACATATATAGAATCACAGAGTCACAGAATAGTTTGGGTTTGAAGGAACCTTCAAAGGTCATCTAGTCCAACTCTCATGTATATATTATTCCATGTTGACACAGTGGCATCTTACATGGTTCCAACTGCAGTCTGCAGTAAAGGTATTGTGTACACCAGTACCACTTTGAAGAGACCACAAAGCCTAACATAAGACATGTGTAACTGAATCTGTGCACCATGGTCTAGGTCAACAGGCAGCAGCTCCACAGACTGATCTTACAGCCGTCCTCTTCTTTCAGCCAAACATACCGACGCCAGTTGCCTTCACAGGATGTTAAACTTGACAAGACATCACTGACATGATTTGTCTGCTGTAAATGTCCTGTGGCCAAACTGTCCTCTGCTGTGGAAAGGCTTACTGAAAGAAACATCTTAAACTTCAGACTAAGTGTTGATGTAGAACTTCAAAGGCTGGAGAAATCAGACATTTACCAAGTTGTCTGAGTTGGTAAGTAGCAGTTTATTTTTAGTGCCTTCAGAATTGGCGTGAAATGCCTTCTCTGGCTAGCACTACTGCTCTGACTATACGAGCAGTCAGTTAATATGTTAACATATTATACTTGCCAAAATAAAACTCCTAAACCGCACCCACTGACATTAATGATAGACTGTGGAAAGGTTATTAATAATCTGAGTTCAGGTTTTGCTACCAACTGTCAAATAAAGTGTTATGCTACTGAATTCATAATACAACACTGGAGTGAGGGAGTTCTCTGCATTTAAAAGATTTATTGATGTAACTATATTAGCTTTCCATTGTGTATTTTATGTCAAACAGCATAAAGTTCTATTCTCGTTTGTACCATTATTTGCTGTTCTGTCTATTATCCCTGGAGGGGGAAAAAAAAAAAAAAAAAGACCAGGGACAACACCAAGTTATTCTTTCAGCATTTGCACTTCAATATGTAAATCATTTTTTCCAAAGTCCTTAATTTACCTGACCATTTTTCAAGATCTAACATGTCTAGAGCTGATTTTCTTTTCTATGCTTGTTCATAATAAAGTTTACCTCTTTAGTCACAAGTAAAGCTGGCTGGGATTTTTTTTGATGAATGGTATTTACCTAGAAAAAGCAACTTTATAAAAAATTAAGAATTGGTGCAGAAATGTATCAGTTACCAAACATTTAGACAGGAAATCCTGCAGTGGAATGCTTGACTTCTTAGCTTGGTCACTGAGAGATGAATCGGAATTTTCTGTGTGCACCACCAGTCCTCAGACACTAGCTTGTTCTGAAGTTAATTCTTCTCCAACTCTCCTCCACTTTAGACACCACTGACCAAAGTGATCATCATTACAATTCAGATGTCACTATGGCACTGAAAATTAGTTTTTGTAGCTTGGTTTCCTATGCACCAACTCTTCCATCTTTGGGACTAAGCATATAATCACTACTCTGTTGGGAGGTGGTTATCTTTTCAACACTGTCAGTAGACGGGTTTATTTCTAGTTAGCAAAAGGCTTCAGCATTCCTATGATGACTTGATATATTCCTCTTGGAATAAAACATGTTGTTTAAAGAAGTAACAAGCCATTTTGCAACTTAGAGGAAGGTTGCAACAAATATTTTAAGACCCTTGGATTATATTGGTTCATTCTGTTGCATCAAAACCTTTGTCACCATATGTTTGTTGTTTTATAGAAGACGTAAGTTAATTAATGCGGTAAAGGCATCCTTTTAATTTTTCTCCACAATTTACAGCTTATGTCTCTGACACACTCCTTTGAGGAAGTGACAGTAGACCTTTATTGCAATGGTAAATACTGAGGCTATTCCAAACCATTTTTCTTGTAAACACTCTTGGAAAATCCTTCACTGTCTGTCAGAGAGCTGAAGTGCACCAGTTCCAACAATGTCTTGGGTTTGTTTCTTACATGAAACAAAACCAGGCAGCCTATCCCATCTCCACAGTATCTGTGGACCTGCCAGATAAAAGAAACCTGTGAAGACGTTTGTAAACCAGAACAAAATTAACAGAACATTAGCTGGAACAATGAGGGTTCAAAACACTGTAATTTGCAAAATTTGTTAGTACTAAATCACTTTCAGTAGTGCAGGCCAGATGCAATAGGTGAAGGAGAAACCACTGCAGGGAAATGAGAAGCTTGGTAGTTTGTAATGAACCACTATTGCAGAAGATAATAATCATTTAAAAGCCTGCCACAGCATTCTTCACCTACTGCACTACAGACACTGTTAGTGCTTGTGGATATTGGCAATTGTTACATGCAATTACTCATATTACTTTATAAAGTGCTCTGTAACTGCACTCTAGTGATTCTGACAGTGTTTCTGTGTCCCTTGGCTGTTTGAGTGTCTCATTGTATAACCTCATGATGTTGTTTTTGGAGTAAAGCTGTAAAACTGCAAAATGCAACAGAAATGTTCATGTTCTTAAGGTGACTCTGAGGAGTTTGTTTAACTTTCAACATATCCCTCTTAATACAAAACTCAGGTCCCAGCCCCAAATACTCATTCACAGCTGCTATAAATTACTCTATACCCCTGATAATGGTCAAGCCTACAAATTAAAGCATCAGAGAAACAAGTTTTTTAATAGGCTACTTCTAACACCTCATTGTCTCTTATTTTCACATTTACAAAAACATGGGATAGAGTGGATGCAACTTCACCATAGACCCATTCAAGAGCAGAACATTTGCATTCAGAGGCCAACAATCATACCATTGGTAATAAATAAACCTACTGCTAATATAGAACAAATATTGCTTTCACACCTTTGAAGGGATAAAAATATAAAATGTGAATTTGAACAAATGGGCAATAAAACACATCTGAAAAAATGAGTGTATAGGCTATATATTGCATATGATGAAGAGATGAGAGAATTCTTGCAGATGAAAATCTCCAGGTGTTTCCTAATTCTCTAAGTGGGCATTTTTGGAGCTTAAGAATTTCACACTTGACAGATGCAACTTCCTGAACCTTCTGGTAACACTGTAGATGTAATAGGAAACCCCAAGAGGCAACAGTGGCTTTTGTTTTCCTTCTTTGCACTTCATGCAGGGCTTTCAGGTCAGCTGCCTGCCAAGTGCCTCCTCCATGCAGCCTACCAGGTCCAACAGTGTGTACATACGAAATACAAAACTTACCTGGGGGTGGAAAACACTGTAAAATTGTGAAGGATCATTATAGTTTCAGAGACGCCAACTTTGAACAGCAGGTTTTTGGTACAAAATACTGATTAGTTTAATGGCAATGACTACTGACAACTGCTACCTAATTAAAACAGTATTATCACAAGTTTTTGCCCTGCGATGAAGATGTACTTTTCTGGAGATTTGATATTCCAATAATGTGTCTCTTTGTAAACACTATTTGAGTAAAAATATGGATCGTCATTGATATGCAGTCTACCTAGTAAAGCTCCTCAAAGTGTCAAGCTGTTCTTTACTCCACCAGTGCTGCTACTCTTTCCTGCAAATGTAAATAGATCATTTGTAGAAGAAAAATCTGATTTTTTTTTTTTTTTTACTTCAGCTTTGTTGATATAGCAAAAAGACTTGCAGGTTTACACTTAAATTAAGGTTTATTTTGATCACAAATTTGCCCCTCAGTGGCACAGACATCTGGAGATAACAGGAGAGTAGTTTTGCTGTACTCTTCAGCTGAGAGAATCTATGCTCCCTAAAAAAACAGAAGCCCTACTCTTCTACCATTACTTTCTGCCTTTGAGGCCAAGATGGGCATGCATTCCAGATTTGTCACTTAAGCACATTCCCTCACCGTTTTTTTCCAATTTTATCACCTTCTCCTTTGCTTGTATGGATACATTTCCTCTCCTCTAGTCAGTCATTTCAGTTTTGAAGGGAGGGGTTGTGAGTCTGAATTAATTTCGTTTTCAGCTTAGTAAACATAGCAGTCTAGGAATCAAGCAGCAAAAAGCATTGAATTCAGTCATAATTGAACCGAAGTCAGAAAAATCTGATCTCTCCAAAATTGTGCTTGGGAATATTGAAAATGCAAAGTCTCTGTAGGAGCTGTAGCAAACAGAGGGCAGCCCTTTTGTGACTGTCATCCTCATAGCTTTCCACAGAACTGCTTTCTGGCAATAGGACAAACCCAGAAAACTGCTGTCTGAGTACATAAAAAATACAATTGCCTCATACTAGTGCATAAACTGTTGATAATTCAAGTGGAAATGGTGGATGAATAACAAAAACTTTATGCCACACCTTCTTCATTGGGGACGCAGGGAGTATGCAGTAACATCTCTACACTTTGTAATGTTGTTGTCTTTTTTGAAAAAAGGTGTGACTATATTCTGAATGAGTCAGCCCCTGTACCTGGCATTTCTTCTCTCTTTCCAACGAATTTTTACTAAGTAAGTGGGGTTTTTGCACTCTTTATGGAACTGTCCATCCATTTGAAGCAGTGAATATGAGAGGCACAGTTTGACCATATCAGAATTATTGCACTGGGTTATTGCAAGGGCAGTAACCACCTACCGTGGGTGGAACTATTTCTGCCTTGACAGCATGTCTCCAATTCAGGTTTAACTTTACTTTGCCTTCTGTTTGTTCATCCACATTTCTAAAGATTTAAATAAATGTGCAGTCACATTTGTCCATGGAAAATAACAAATGAATAAAACTGCACTGGACAGATTTGAGTTTCACAATGTATGCCGAAACAGATGTCTTCTTTTGAATGGCTCTGGAAAGAATTATTAATATGGACCTTCCTTGGTTATGAAAGAGACAATTAGGAGCTTTAATCCAATATCTAATATTTCAAAAATGTTATTTTTATTAGATTTCAGCAGCAAAGAATACCATTAGATAGATCACCAGAGTAATAAGCAACATGATGCTGGGTTCCACCCCATCTGTGATATTTTAAAAACACAGTCTACCAGTGCCAACCTTCAGATTTCTCATGGGAACATTTATAAGAATACAAAGCTTAATAAGCAGCACTGATGCTGTATTAAGGATTTGTGTCATTTTCACTACAGAATAAATACACCCTATAAAGTGGCATGTAGGATTTTATTAGCGGAGAACTGAAGTTTGGCTTATATGAAAGATTTGATTCTTTTCAATACGGCACAGAGCTATCATTTTTTCAGAACTTTTGCTGCTGTACCAAGGCAAAAGGGTGGCAAAACATTTAAATCTTTTGTTAATGAAACAGCTTTTAACCCATGGAGAAATAGCTTTAAATATGGTTTATAATCTGTTCAATGAATTTGATAGCTGGTCCCTACTGGATACTTTTCCATATTTCAAAAACCATTCTGCTTCCCAAGTTTGGCACAGCTAGCAATTTTTGGTGATACAAAGCCAAGAACTGAAATCGTTGGGTGTTGGAGATTGGGTTTATGGACTATTGGAGAAGCTGTAAAGAGGAGAATACACAAGGTCTGTCACAGCCATCTGTCCCCACCCAAACAATTTAAGGAATAGAAAGGCTAAGTGATCTGCTCAAAAGGAGCAGACCTATGCAGGCTGCCATATAGAGATGCTAGAACTAATCGTGACCTGAGAACGTGCACTCCAATAATTCAGAGTAGGACTATACTAAAGCATCATTATACCAGATGAACAAGATTATATACTCATTCTCTCATCAAGAGGTCCAAATGCTTCACAGTCAGTTCTTTATGGACATGTATCATATAGCTACAATTAAGCCAAGGGTTAGGGGCTGATACTAGAGTTGTGGTTCAAGAGTTGTATTGAAGTCTTACTCCTCAAAGCCACAGATCCAACTGTCAGCAGAGTGAAACACTTCATGACTTTTCTGTGCCTCCTTTGGATGAGTGAGCATTAGAAAATGCTATAGTCTGGTCTGTGGTGAAGAGAGTGACAAATGTTATGTGGTGTGTGAACTAATCCCAAGGAATCTTCAATATTAGAATCAGTGCTGCTTCTGATGGGAAATGTCACTTGAGAAGTTCTCTGGCAGAAGCGTCTCACTCATGAGGCTAGGATGGAACAAGGACAAGGTCTGAGAGAGCAGAGATTACAGTGACTTTAATTGCTTCCACTGTTACTTTTTAATCAAACATAGGACTTAAATAAATTCTAGCGACTCGTAACAGCCCTGGCTCCAGCTCTCATCCTAGTGCCTTGGTCTTGGCTCATGAGAACCAGGAGATAAATCTCTTAAATCTCTCTCTTTTTTTTTTTTTTTTTTTCTGAAAGCTGAGTCTAGTACCACTATAGACAATGACCCATACACATCACTAATTTGAATGTAGGTCCTAAGCAACAGCTACTACCAGTCAGGTTTCATGTTCAGAACACCAGACATCAAAGACTTTGGTTTACTGATGGATGGATGGATGGATGGATGGATGGATGGATGGATGGATGGATGGATGGATGGGCTGGGACTGGGGCTGCAGTTCATTTTCAGAAGGCCAGAGACTAAATATCTGGATCTATCATTAGGTCTTTAAATTACTAAAAGCTTGAATGTAGGCTAAGACAAAAGGTCTTATTGATGAGTGCTTTGACAGGTGTGGGTGACTCTAGCTTGTTAAGTAGTTAAATTAGGTGAGGGTTTGTTGCAAGATGGATTGAAGAACTGAGTTTACATCTGGAATCTTTCAAAAGAGCTACAAATTGTTCTGATAAGGACCGAGGAAAATCTGTTCATATAATATCTACAGCAGGAAGGATTTTCTAGATCAAGCTAGGATTTGATTAAGATGCAAAAAAATACCTTGGTTTTCTAGGGCTCTTGTAGTCTAGGAAGAGGGCTGAGATTAGGCTGAATGGTTTATCTAGGACAGAGCAAATATCATGCAATACAAGACTTGAATTAGGCTGGAGTTCAGGCAGGTGCCAAATAGCTCTGAAATGCATCACTGGATCTTGAAAATACCCTGTGTTAAGATGACCATTCTTACGGGCAAATTAAGATCAGTAACTCTAAGAGGCATGTAGTTCACATGGCTACACTTTCATTTCAGTCAAAGGTAGTATCAACGCTAGTATTTGAGACACCATGTGAAAAGAACTATATTGATAGAAATTGATGCAAACTATGTAGAAATTCATTCAGAAGGAAATGCTTATGAAGAAGTATGAAATATAGTTTTCTTAGATCACTGATAATGTACCTTTGACATAACTAGCAAGTCTGGCATCTCAAGTGGCCTAGACTTAGCCCTGCTGGTCAGAACTGCCCCTTTACTCCTGTTATTGATTGGTCAGTGCTATCTTCACATGTGTACATAAAGAAGTTTGATGGCAATATGTACAGCGCCTTCCTGGAACAACAACAGCAAAACATTAAATCATCTAATCCAGAAAAACAGTCAGCTGTGGGTTAGATTAGGTCTGCCTTTCTCTCCTTACAGGATATTAGGTTATAATTCCCCCTCTGCAAAGGCTATACATCATTAATGTTGAAATAAAATGATGTAAATTTAACAAAAGTATTCTACCACCATGCAAAAATATGCAGATATAATAAAAGACAAAATCACTTATCATGGCCTGCTAATTATCCTTGAATATGTCTATTAGGCATGTTTCCATTTTGAAATCCCATTCTATATTTGCAAGCATTTTTTAAGGCACAATAGAAAATTGGCTGTGTGTGCTGGGCTCATAAAGCAACTTTCTATGTATTCAGGACAACTGTAGTTCTAGTTTGCCTGCCTGTTGCTTCTCCTCTTGCTTCTATTTAGTCTACAGCCAGATTTACTGTTTTTCTTCACACACAAGTTATAGTGTTTTCTGCACACTGCTGAATGTGTAATGTCCTGCAGGTTGGCTGCCAGAGTGATGGCATTTCCCTGGAACACATCTGGCAAAAACATCTGGGGAGAGTTGTAACAGTAAAGGGTCTAAAGGCCATGGTCAGAACCAGGCTACTTATGGGCTCGGTCCTCTGCAACTTTGCCCTGTATCCCACGCTGCACACAAAAGGAGCTTAATTCTCTGTTCTAAAACCCATTTTTGGGCAAAATATTACAGATCCAGAAGTACCAGAGTTGGAAGGCCTATAAAATATGAATTTTTGCCATGACTGATCTATGACAAAAATTATCGTTGTGACCCTACCAGTCACAAAAATGGACCAGAGCCACATCATGTATCTAAAACATCTCAAATGTCAAGAGAAGACAGGGAACTACAGATGTAGTGAATTGCCATGAAAAGACAATGACAGTAGTTCCCTAAATAGTTCAGGACTCCTCTCAAAGTGTCAGTCAGAAGCAGACATAGCAATAGTACCAATATCAGCCTCAGCCTCCCTTGTGCAGGGGGAATTTGTGTTACACATGCACCTACACACAGACAGATGTGCATCATGCGCACATGATACAGTCCCAGTTTGGGGACTGTCTTTGGCTTGGGCTACGTGCACTTTATGGAAAGTATCTGTATCTATCAGGGCAGAGCACTATACAACAGTGCTTGCTAGAAAACGGAAAACTGGAGGACAGAGTAAAACTGGAGGACAGAGCAAGGAAACACTGTCCCTGGGCATAGGGAATTATGTGTGACCATGTGCAGAGCTGCACAAAAAGCACAGTGAAGAACACAGAAACACACAGAAGTCACTTCTAATCTTGTCTAAAAAGACAGGGTTTTACTACACCAAGAAAGACTTAAACCCTTGGTCACAGTATCCAGCAGGAAAGTGTATGCAAGAACGAAATTGTGGTTTGAAGCTGGGAAGTATGCTGTTGCTTAAAGGGAATAAGCTTCCTATACCCAAAGTTAAACTTGTCAGGTCCTAATTAAAACTAAACACATTCAGTGAATCAATAACATTAGATGAAGATTTTGCTCTGTTCTCTATTTCAAACCATATACACAAATAGCATACAGTTTTCATACAGGGAGTATAGGTAGTTTCTGGTCTCTATTTTGCAGTTATTAAATGGTTCTAAGGACATCGAATCATACTGGTATGATAGATGCAGCTCCTGATTAAACCCACTAGTGAAGTATTTATTTTAATTATATATTTTAACCTGCTCAGATTTATATCTAGTTTGTTGTTTGTTTTGGTTTGGTTTTTTTTTTTTTTTTTCAGAATGCTGCATTTATAGCTTTATAGCAAAGTTATAGTTCAGGAGACACAACCTTCCATGTGGAGGTAAGTATTCAAAAGTAAAGTAAGCTTTCAGAAAATCTTTTCAACAGTTGCAAGCTGTTTCTTGAAAATGTCTAGAATATGCAGCTATGCTTTCTCCTAACTTCCATTTTCCCTTGCCTGATGCTTGACTCAAAAAGGAGTTGTGGGTGTTTGGTGTTCCAGGAAAGATCAACTGACAGGCTCTTGACTTTTGTAGCAAGAAAACAAAATTGAACAAACTATTTTGAAACACTTGAATGCTTTTAAAGTGTCAATCTGTAGAAAAGAAACATATATTACAGGATGTGTGTTGTGTTTATTTCAGTGTTATGCACACATTTCAGATGACCTTAATAGTCTACCAGTGATTTAACTTCTTAAGGGTGACCCTCTTTTTAAGAATCAGGCTACTCAAACCTTTCAAATCAGACCGAGTAAAGCAAACAAAGCAGAAAAGATATTAAAGGACATACCGAGCTTGAAAACTAAGTTGAAGCACTTTGTTGAATATAATGAACCTAAAGACATGCTTGAGGTCTTTCTTGAAATAGGACTTATATTATACCATGCAATCATGGAATCATGGTAAAAGGATAGAGATACACAAAAAGAGACAGATAAATTTACATTATTTAAATTAATGTAATAACCATATCAGTGCTTTAAATGCACTGAGCATTTCACCATGTTGCACTTTCAGTCCATGAGTTTCATTTCTAAGCATATAATTGCGTCTTTTTTCTTCATGCCTATCAGCTTATAAAGATTCCGTGACTATAGTCTTAAAAAAGAAAGCAATGCACTGAAAGGAAGAATGAAAGAAATATGCTACATTCCACACAGAACTTTATGTGTTTTCTGCTATAAAACAAATAATTTAATGGTAAACTGAAAGGAAGAGAAAGTGAGGATACAGTGGAGAACCTATAGTTGAACCAGTGAGAAGAGCGGAGCTGGACCAGTGATGACGATTGGGGTCAGGAGATCATCAGACAGATCTGCAGTGATGAGGCGGGTCCATGGTGGAGCTGGGAAGTCATGTCAGCAGGTAGAGGCTGAGGTCAGAGGTCCTTGGCCAAGCATAGACACAGCCACCGCACAGCTCAGGTGAGCACCATGGTCCAGGGCTTGAATTTAAATGCAGTTAAACGCAGTTCCTGAGCAAAGTAGAGGAGAGTCCCAAGGAGGTGTCTGAGGTCTGTTTCCCAACAGGCTATTGCAGGTCACAGAGCCCAGGAGTGGCACCTGGTCCTCACATGGGCAGCCACACTCTTGCCTGCAGGAGAAGCCGCTGAACTTGTGGGACACGCAGGTTCCCTGCCGGATAGATAAGGATGGTTTGGTGCCCAGAGATGGGTTTCACCTAACTACACCAGATGCCTCATCTAAAGGATCTCAAAGGAAATGTCCATGAGTGAGTCGAAAATCTTGCAGAGTAGACATCCCTCTGCAGCTCTGAAATAAGACTGCTGTATAAAACTGAGACTCATATCCAGACCTACATCTTCTTTTCCTGGAAGGACCCACTTATGTTACTTTATAGCACGGTGGCGGTGGGGCAATCTAATCCATACCAAGTTCTGCTGCACATCCTGATATCTCTAATTTAATCTGCTTAAAATGTGGGCTATATCTCAATGGTGCCTCTATTGATGCTTTAGCAGCACATTCCCTCTGCAACCTAATTCCGGATTCTTGGACCTTGCAGTTTTGGCAGAAACTCGCCAACTTTGGCTGAAGGCCTTCTGTTTGGACTGAAGGGAGACAGTAAACCATCTTTTTACCTCTATTGCCTTTCTGATGGCCCATGAGATAACAGCGCAAGGTTAGAAATCCAGCAGGACACCCTTCCAGGTGAGGAGCAAGGATAAATGAACATTGGCATGTCCCCTTCTAAAGCAAGGGCTGGAACCACAAAGCAATTGTATAAAAGGTGGTCACCATCACACAAATTTCATTTGAAAAAATAAAAAGCAAGCAAATTTACCTTGTCAAAAGAGGCAGTTCAGTGACAGGGGTTGGGAAATCAAAAGGAACAAATGCACCTAACTCTGAGCCGCAGGAAATGATGATTCCAGTTGCCAGCTTAGTTGAACAAGTCCAGGAGAACACAATCAAATGGGTGAATTCCCCAGTGACTTAGATCTTGTGCAGTATCCCTGACCCAGTTGCTTCCCTTCAAGCACAAATCTTTCACACACCTTTTAGATTATATGTCATTATAAGAAGAGTGAAAAAGAAACCTCTCTATGTTACAAACACTTGCTAGGGAAAAAGTCACAAACAAATATTTGGTAATTAATGATTCATGATGAAGCTGATCTAATGAATCTCTGAGTGTATGGAGAATGAACTGGGACACTAACAGATAGGCTTTTGTAGGCCACTTAAAACAAAAGACCACATGTTCCCAAATGTACGAGCTCACTGGAGACCATCCAAGATGGGCAAAACTACTGCTATCAAAAGAGCAGAATGAAAAGAGTCAGGCACAGCTGGCAGAAATACACAGTAAATTTTCTTGAGGATAATTTTTAATTACATTATGATGGTCACAAGAGAGAGGCTGAACTCTTGTCCTGATGGAAATTGATTACCCTCCACAAGGTGTGGAGAGCCTCCAAACTGAGCCAATGTTTCTAAAAGATAGTCTGGCTCCTAGTCATAGCAGGTTAGCAATGTCCTGTCTTTCTAGCTGTGTAAAAGCCAATCTAATCAGGTGTGAAACATTTGATGTATGGAAAAGTTAACCAGCATCTAGAGAGAAAAGCTGGCACAAAATGAAGAAATCTGGCAGCTGAGACAATAGACCTGGCAAAATTTACAGGGGTTTCATTCCAGTTTTGTTGAAGGTAATTCTTTTTTGCTTTCTATTCTACATAGCGATTTTCTTCTTTTCGTTTCATTTTAGGCTATAAAACCAAATGAGCAAGCAAGCCAGTCTACTGTGTTCTGTGACATCAATCTGTAAGAGAGCACAAAAATAATTTTCCATGTATTTCTCTCTAGACACTTTCTTTTAAAACATGCTCCCAAAACTAAGCATCTTTTTATGGAATACAAATAACATGAGTTAAAACATCTGAGCTTATAGGAACTACAAAGTAAAGGCAAAGTAAAGACACAGAGATCACCTAAAGGTTCACCTAGAGCAGATTGCACGTGAATGTGTCCAGGCAGGTCTCGAATTTCTCCAGAAAAGAAGACTCCACAACCCCTCTGGGCAGCCTGTTCCAGTGCTCTGGCACCCTAAAAATAAAGAAGTTTCTCCTCATATGCAGATGGAACTTCCTATGTTTCAGTCTGTGCCCGTTGCCCCTCATCCTATCGTTGGGCACCACTGAAATGAGTCTGGTCCCATCCTCTTGACACCTGTCCTTGAGATATTTATAAACATTGATGAAATCCCCTCTCAGCCTTCTCTTCTCCAGGTTGAACAGACCCAGCTTTCTCAGTCTTTCCTCATAAGAAAAATCCTCCAGACACCTCGTCATCTTTGTAAACCTCCACTGGACTACCTCCAGTAATTCCTTGTCCTTCTTAAACTGGGAAGCCCAGAACTGGACGCAGTGCTCCAGATGTGGCCTCACCAGGGCAGAGTAGAGGGGGAGGAGAACCTCGCTCAGCCTGCTGGTCACACTTCCTAATGCACCCACGATACCATTGGCCTTCTTGGCCACAAGGGCACATTGCTGACTCATAGTCAACTGTTGTTGACCAGAACTCCCAAGTCCTTTTCTGCAGCGCTGCTTTCCAGCACGTCCATCCCCAACCTGTACTGGTGCCTGGGGTTATTCCTCCCCAGGTGCCAGACCCTACACTTGCCTTGTTGAATTTCATCAGGTTCTTCTCTGCCCAGTCCTCCAGCCTGTAAGTGGTCTCACAAACCAACGGAAAATCATATTATTTTTTAATAAAGCACTTAGCTAAAATCAGTGTCTTGCTGACCGGAGAATTGCTGATGGAGTGTGGCAGCTCTTTCACATAATTATTTGTCTAGACAAAGAATGTATGCAATGTTTTGTTTCAAAACAAAACCAAAACCAAAACAAGTACCCACATTCAGGATTTTCTAGCACAGTGTTTCACCTAAATGCCCTCTTAGCACTTTATGAAGATCACTTTTTTCTGGCTGTCCTTGGATTTCTTCTGCCTTCTTCCTTGAAATGCCTGTTGATTTTTTTCTTTTCTCTGTCTGCACACAACTTCCTCGGGAAAACTGAAAAGAAATTATACCCATCTCTCCCTTACCCCAAATTCCTCTCATACATTTCACCTTCCTGCATGTGGCCAGAGTTTTAGGAAAAGGTTCCTATTGTTTCATCTACTTTCCCCAAAAAATGAAACTATAGTTTTCCTGACTAGTGGCTGTATCATAGCTCAGCCTTACTGAGAATAACATGACACAGAGAAAATAACCAACTGTTTCTTCATTGCAAATCTTACCTAGGTCAAGGCACTCACTGATGAGCAGTTCAGTTTTCCTAACACACAACTGAACATTCACACTGCAGACCAGCTTGATTTGTATCCATGTATTTTCCTCCTAGAACAATGTGGTAACCTGCACTAGTAATTAACAACTTTAGCAGGGTGGTTAGAGCTTCACTAGCACAATTTTTCACACTCTGCTGTAGAAGCAACTGATGTCCTTTCTACAAAAGCAATAGTATAAACTCCAAACTTAATTTGCTCAGGTACTGCTATCACAGAAAGAGAATTGTGTTGTACTGTATTGATCCTACAGTGGCAGTAATTACAGCAGCTGGAGCAGCTGCTGCTACACATGTAGATGTGTGTCCACATGTGCACATCATCAACTTCCATTACAGAGGAAATGTGGTGGCATTTTACATATATATTGAAGATGTACAGTAATATGAAGTAGCTTGTTTTTCACTGGGGATATACATATGATATATGTATGCCACTATCACTGGACACTTCTAGTATAAGAATGCCAAGGTATGGATCCAGCACAGGGCAAAAGTGCACAGGAGCAGATAAATATGTGATAGACAAAAGATGTGGGACAGATGGGAAGATATTCTAGTAGACACCCTCTAGAAGAAATGTGGCTCTTATACGAACTGAGTGCTGAGGAAGCTGAGTATATTGCAATCTCTGCAGTTTCTCTGTTCATGAGGTGGGAAAAAGTTGAGGCAGGACATCTAACAGTGTGATAACATTTCAACATCATTTTGAGTAATAAGCAGTAATAAGAAACACTTCCAAAATTGCTGTAAGACAATTTTAATGAAGTTGTGTGAACAGCTGGCCCTGATCCTCTAGCACACTGGCACACGAATACAGAAGAATATGTGCAGCTACTCACAAGCTAGGGACTACTGACCTCTGGAAGCAAACTCTTCCAAACCACTGCAAGTCAGCAGCTAACAAATTCTACACCGACAAGCAAACAGTCAGAATTGAGATAACAGAGGTTTGAAGACAGTTGTTGATGTGATTTAATTATGAATGTTGAATTTAGGTTGCTTTCCCCAAATTAAAAGAAAAAAAATTAGCAAACATCTCATTGCTGAGGTGAGGATCAAAGGCAGGAAATAAGAACTAAGTACATTTCCTTTACTAAACTACACAGTCATGGGTATGGAGAGGTGTGGTGTTCTGATGGGGTAAAATGATGCTATGCTCTGTTTCAGTATGCATTGTCATTAGACTACATGCTTGCAATGATTTGAAGAAGAAGTTCTTTTACAATTTCTATATTGTAATTTACGTCATGGAATTATTCTTTTTTGTTGGTGGTGGTGATTAGTTGATTGGTTGTTTGATTTGGTTTTTTTGTTTGTCTGTTTATTTTTCTGCTCCTCCTGATTCTCATACATAGATATGTTGTCTGAACTTCATCTAAATCACAGAATATTTTTGTGACTCTTTTATTTCTTTCTGTCTGGACCATTATTCCCTTATATTATTGGCTGAGACAGAATGTCATACCAAAGGTATAGTCATTTCTTCCACAAAAAAAATTTACTCCTAAAGTTCTTCATCTTGTTAAAGGCAAATATTCATACTTTTTTCCTCTGGTGTGTTTCTACTTAATCCCTGTACAGCAACCTTCTCAGATACCACCCTATAAAGAAGTGTGGCAGATGCATTCCATTTAAAAGAGACTCGGACCTGTTGCATTTGGGAGGGTGGATGTCAGGTTAATGAGTTTGAGTCTGTTACACAGGTTACAGTGATTTTAGTTATTTGAGGGTTGGGGTGCTTTGTGAAGTGTTAAATAAGCTGGAGAACCCTGATTAGGTCAGAAAGCAATTTCCAAGGCCTTTGATGAGAAACTATATGGCCACACTGTGAATGGATGACCAAGGAAGAAGGCTATAGGAGCAGTGGTAGGGAGTCTGCAAGAATCTCAGAAATCTTGAATTTAACCTTTAGGAAAATCTTGAGATTTGACAGCTAGGAGAAAAGACATTTTGTGGTGAAAAGAAATAGGGTATTGAACCAGCATATGGGACTTGTGGATAATAATACCTTCTCTTGCTTGTGCTCTGTATGCTGGACAATGTCATGAAATACAGTTAGTGTGTTACCAACAGAAAGTGCCAAGAGGCCATGAAGGAATTTTTCACTTGATATTGCCACTGGAATTTATAAGACAACCCTTAACCCACCTGCACAAGCAAACCGAAATTCCAAGTGCACATAAGCCCAGTTTTAAGGAGCTTGTGCCTGACAGGTAAAATCCAAGGAAGATTCCAAGAGAAACGTGAAAGGAAGTCATAACTGAACAAACCTTTCCTTTCAAATTTCAACTTTGAACATACTCCTTTAAACTATATTTTCTTTGCTTACAAGTTTCTTTACCTGTATCATCCTTTCCTTCCTTTCCTAAGACTAGACAGGAATCTGTAGAATACCTAAGCAAAAGACAGTAAAATTACATTATACATAAGGCTGGTGCAAAAGTGTTTTAAAACTCTATGCACATCTACATCAGTACTTGATTAACACAAATTATACTTATTACTGACTACAATGTCTATCCAAACTTTAGTAACAGTAACATAATGATATCTTCACAACTGTGTTCCTGTGAAGATCATTGTGTCTTAGGCACACACAGTGAAGCTCATCAACAAGGGAGGGAGGTGTCAGTAAACACCTTTCATGGAGGAAGTCAAAAGAAGAAAATGTAAAGGTATAGGGGAGTTTTTTGTTTTGTTTTATTTTGTTTAAATTTTCTGTATTGTCAGTAGGGGTGGAAACTCCTGGCCTTTGAAACCTCACTTTCAGAATATTGGGAGTGTCGTTGAGGTAAAATGAAACTGTAGCTCCATGAAAGCCTAAAGGTGTCAGTCTGTATAAAGTAAAGCTGCACTTATAAAGTAGTGCTGCGCTTTTGGTGGAGAGGACTGCTGAATAGCACAAGCACTCCCTGCTGCTGGGATGGGTGTTATGGACAGCTGTGTGGGCCCGGCATAGGGTGAATAAGAAAGTTGTGCTGATCCTCTGTTTATTTTTCACCTCGATTGTTGATTTTTCACCTGGATTGTTTGAATCTGAAGGTGTCCCTTCTGCATAATACAGTTTTGATCTTTTTGTCAGGCATCCACATCTCCTTCAGACACTTGCCCCAGAAGAGACAGGGAGCATCTGAGAGCCCCCATCTTTGCCACACTCCTGCGACAAGGGTACACCAGGGTGGGCCAAACAGGGGCAAACAGACCCACAGAGCTGAGGAATTATGTGTAAGGAAGCTTGGGCTTACACAGTGTTTATACTCTCCAGTCTCCTGCTGTGTGAGCTCCAGAGTGATTTTTAAGGGCTGCTTCATGGGAATTGTGTTGTCATGGCTGGAGTCAAGGTATGCCGCGCTCATCTGTTTGAAGAAACAACAGGGGAGAAATCTCTAGTAGATGAAGCCCTTGAGAGAGTTTCCTTTGACTCTTTCTAGGCTTTTTAGAACTGAGAAATCAAACTTAATTGGAATTTAAAGACATTATATGGTAGGAATGACTGATGACACTTGACAGTTGAACCTGAATCAAAAGGACAAAAAAAGTCATTTGTAGGAAATATTTCAAAATGGGCCTTTTAAATATCTTTTTTTTTTTCTATTTTTTTTTCTATAAAATCCCGTGGCGAATTCAGAATTCATAAATAACAGTGTAATGCCCATTTAAAAGATACAAAGACACGAAAAAAGTGTTTTTTCACAGAGCCGTAAGAGCTAATACACTTTTACATCCAAGTACATTCTTAGAATTAATCAAATGTTGCAAAAAAGTCCGTTACTTTAATTCCATGTACAAGCATATAGACAAAAAGTGTAAACAGCGGAGTTTATTATCTTTTTCTTCCTTATCTTCATCATGGCAGCTGTGGGCAAAAAGACCATATGAGGCTAAAGGGAGCCTGACTTCATTGATCCTTACTAGTTTATTTTCCCATGTATAAACTATCTTTTAAACTATAAACAAGTAACTTAATAATACTACTTCTTTTTTTTTTCTTGATTTTTTTAAAGCCAGCTAAGCAATTTTTGGAAGTAGTTTAAACACAGAAAACTATTCGGTAAACTCAGAAAGAGATACACTAACATCAGACGTCAGTTGACAAAACTCACTTTCAAAAGGCCTAAAGAATCATTAAAACCCCTATGAGGTACAGACAAAAAGGTAAATAATAATAAAAAAAAAGCATCTCCACTGTGGATTACTTCATAAATTCTGTCAGTCCACTACGTGTTGTATATTCTTTGCAGATTATGACTGATCCATGACAGTCCTGAGACGGGCCATTGCAGTTTAAATGTAATATTGGACATCACCATGAGAAAAGAATACCCCCAGGAGCCGAGGACAGGAGGTAATAGAGTGGCTCTTTCAGTGGTGTGTGAGACACGGCAAAGTGCTGCATAGCTGAACAGTTCCCCTTTGTTCTCTGTTCAGCTATGGATCCGATTTCTCTGAATTGGGCTTATTACAATAAATATAGATGCACAACATGATTATTTATGGGAAGAAAATAGACAAAAGAGGTTGAGTTGCTGGTACCTAAAACCTCATTTTCTGAGCTTCTCCCCTTGAGGCCCTTTTCATTTGTTGCACCATTGTATTCTCATTCTTGCTCAATGATACAAGCCTAAGCTGTTCATCAATTTACCCACTCCCCCAATCTCTTTCTCTCTCATGTGCGCTTCCTCTCTCTTCCTATGTTAATAGTTCCCCTGAAATCCTATCACTTTGCTGGAGGATTGATGTAAGTCTCCAGCAATTAACATAATTACAAGCCTGATTATCTTCTAATTGCATTATGAGTATTTGGTTATTCACTACACAAATTAGAGAAAATTAAAGAGGAGCAAGATCCTGTGGTGTGGGCGGTATGCTTTCTAAACTGTTATGAGTATCTGAATACTGTGAGATAACAAGGTGCAGACGTTTTATATTCCTATTGGCTCACAGTTGTTCTTGTCATTGTACATATTTTTTTTCTTCTTTCAACAGTGTTTCATGTCACTGAAAGATGCAGTTTCCTTTGTTCATGCAACTTGACTGACAACCTACTGTAAACTAAAGTAAAATGCCATATTTTTTTATACAGATTGGGTAGAGTAAAATGTTAGTTAGGAATTTAAACAAAAGGCACCTAGAGAATAGGCTTCTGCACTACTGAGAAACATCAATAATTAAATATATAACTAAGGGATACTGTCTGTGTGACAGGGGAACACAACAGTAAACAAAAATCAAGACTTACAAGTCCTTGCCTGTCTCTTTCTAGCATTTTTGAGGTTACTGCATTACTACTTAAATATGCAGGAATAAGTTTAAATAGGCAATAATTACTAGAGAGCAGTTTTAAACCTGAATAGCAGGGGGGCATAAGCAAGGTAGGACAGGAGTCACTTTACTGGTGGAAATGCCAGCAATTAAAAGGAGTGCTTGAAACGTACAAAATGAAAATTCATGGAAAGAAAATTAAGTAACCAGATACAGTTAAATATTATATTTTGTAAAGGAAATATATGGAGTTTGCCCAAAATATGGAGAGAAAAACTCACAACGGGGAACAGGAGCGAATACTTACAGAAAGGATTGAAGCTTCTTCTGTTGTTGGGGTTGAAGAGTGTGACTGCTGCTGGAAAAATAGCCATCTCATGTAGGACTGACCATCCTGTTACACACATCAGGAAGCCAGTGAGGTAGGAGGTGGGGAGGCCTGTCCAAGCCAAACCAGCTGAATTCTCCCAAGCAGCCCTGTGAGCACCCTTTGCTGAGTTCCACTCTAAGTAACTGCTGATTCTTCTTGAGTTTTGGGAGAACTCAGTACCTGTCTTGTTCTGAGCCAAATCCTGCTTCTGTTCTTCATAGGACCCTTTTTCATCTTATAGACATGTTTTCAATAGAAGTTAACCTGCCAATGCTCAAAACTGGTGTGCCTGAATGAATTTACAGGATATAGCAATACTCTAATATCAGTGAATTTAACTTTGGCTTCTGTACCAAGGGACTTCTGGTCCCCTCCTGGTCTCAAGATTTCCAGTCAGTGCCACGGGCACCCCGGCACAATGGAATAAATTGATGATATTTGCTTATTTAAAAATGGTCAGCAAATAGCCTTCAGTAGGGAATTTTCCCTTTTGACCTAGGAATTGCATAGTGTGGAATTCAAATGTGTGACCCAAGGCTTTGCACCTTGAAGCATCCACCACGGAAAACTTCCATTCACATAATTTCCTTGTACCTGCCTGGTGCATTCAGCTGTGTTCCACTCCAGGTTTGTTTGGAAACTTAGGAGGTAATGAATATAACTTTCTTAAGCAAGCAAAATGCTTAGTGCAAAACTCACTGCTATTTGCATGCAAAAGGAAAGAGTAGCTGTGATCTCTTCCCTGCATCTCCTTACGTATCACCACGATTTGCTGTGCAAAGTATTCTCAAAGACCTTCCACCCAGAAATTCACAATTCCTGTCTCCAAACGCCTCCTATTGCCTGAGCCAGTAGTTGCAAAAGCAGAAGTGTGGATCCTAAATAGGGTCACAATCCCACAAGTAGGTCTCACCTAACAAGGCTTACTTTTTGTGGGTGAGGTATCCACTCTAAATGTCCCAGGGGCATCCATGGGAACAGGCTCTACACTCAAAGTGATGATACTAAAATATAGTAATTTTCTTTTCTGTTCTTTTCAATATTGCATCTCCTATTTAGCAATCTAGTCCTAATTGTAAAGGAGGATGCAATATCTCAAAGAGTTTTTGATTCACCTTGTATCTTAGAGCTAAGTGAATTTCAAGCTGTAGATACTTCAGTTGAGTTTTGTAACCTCATCTCCCATTCAATACTGTAATTCACAACTGAAGAAACATGCTACTTCTTATTAGGGAGGACCAAAAGGAGTATCATTATTTTATACAAAGAAGACAGCAGCACACATTTTGAAACCATGGCAGCAAATCTGGATTTTACAAGCAGTAGGGCACGTTCCTGGCCTCCTGCTGGACAAGGTACTGCAAACTAAAGCAAGGCAATGTTCAGCAGAATTCAACTGTCCTTCTTACTACACACGTGCCCCAAATTTTATCTTAAAACAAAATGAGACCTGTCTTAACTGAATTTCTCTATTCATTCCTCCTTGAGTAGTCAGGGAAGGAATGCTTTTTTTTCCATGTCTTGTAGGACATGAAGGTATGTCTTGTTGAGTGTAGCTCTCAAGGTCCATGACTGCTCATCAAAGAAGTCGGACACTATTAAAAAACCAATTTAATACACCTTGAAATGGAAAAGGTGAGAACAATCTTAATTAAGTATCATTCTAGCATACCCATAACACAACCCCTCATCAACAGAGGAATTTTCTCAAATAGAAATGAACCATGTATACATATTTTCATTTGTTGCTGCCAAATGTGTGTATAAAACTATCTAGGAACCCATCACCATGTGCTTCAACTGATCCATCTAGACAAAAAATGAAGAGAGAAGCCATAGAATATATGCCTACTTAACAGATAATTGAAAAGTATTTTTGAAGGGTCTTTAAAATAGATTCAATGTGAAATTGAATTTTTGCAAGCAGGTAAAATTTCATGTAATTTTTGAAAGCTATATTAGTTTAATAGCTGTAGAAAATGGGCCAAATTCAGCCTCAATGTAAAACACACCGAATTAAATTCAGCCTCAATGTAAAACACACCGAATTAAATGAAAAGCTTCATTGAATTGGCTGGCAATTTGCCCAGTTGCCACAAGATTCAGTTTTGTACAGCCTTTCACTTTCCTCCCCTGCTTCTCAAAGCTGTCAGATACACAGATTATAGAAGTTTTCAGAAGTCCAGGACCGGCAGTGCAAGTGGATTTAATAGTCTAATATCGAAGAGGCCCTAGAGAAAAGCCACCCCACAATTCTGTCAAGGGAAGTAAACAACAGATCACCATTTTCACTGCTGCTTTGTAAAAGGCCATTTTTAAAGTCCTACAAATACTTTGTTCTGAATGGCACCCCTGAAATTTAAACTGAAGCCTGGAGTCCCAAGTAAAAGAATGAATTACAAGCAAATAAATGTGGATTTTTTTTCTTTTGCACTAGCACTTTACAGTCCCACTTTGCAAGCAGGTAAGAATTATGAGCATCTGATTATTGATAGAAGACAGAGAGAAGTCCCTTTGAAAAAATTTGGTGCAGTACCTAGATAAAATTTCCACAACTCGGTCTCTCTGAGACCCAAGTAAGTTGCCCATGTGTGTTCTTTACAAGTTATTGTAAAGGTAATATTCATGACAGGATTGTATAGAGCCATCTCAGACTGTTTTAAAACAGAAAGCAGTACATGACTTAGCAGGCAGGCCATAATACCGTGGCACAGCTATCCTTAAATTTGAAGTGTTATCTTCCTTTTTGATGTGAACCTCCTCCACCACAGCGAAATGCAAACAAAATATTGTTTCCCTGCTTCATTACTTTAGTAAGAAGGATTGACGACGTGCTTATCTGGCAGGAAAAAATAATTTATTTCACTGTCACCTTAGTTGTTCACCTGCTGCAAGGTAAATAGAAGCTAAGTCACTTTTTATTTATCTAGCATTTGTAAGACACCCATACTGACACTGCTAGCATTATCTATTATATTCGACCACTCTATTACACTGATCACAGAAAACAAAAATAGTGCGAGAAGATCCATAACCAGCTTCACTCAGAAGTTAATATTTGCTGAAAACAACACTTTGCCTTTTAGATTTTTGAACAAAATGCCTTGTTTTTTTTTTCATTCATCACTTTTCCAATTTAAAACGTGTTCTGAAAATAATGGTAATTTAACTTATTTCATGTACTAGGAAAGGAAACGGTCCACATGTAGGAGTTTTCAATGTCTGGGTTTTATCTGTTATCAAAGATCTATTACTATTATTAGTAAAATATCTTTGTCATACCAGTACAAAAAATGTCACTGATAAATATATTTGAAAATGCAGTTAAGAGCTAATTCCCATGTTAATTTCTCAGAGAAATTTCCCGCCAGGGTGTGGTTGAAAGCAGAGAAAGTGAGTAGGGATTGTACAGAGATTACTGTGTATTAGCGTAAAGCATATCTTTTCCTGTGAAGTGAAGAATGGTACAAGCTCCATACTCAAAATGAGAGTATAAATTTGACTCAACAAAGCAGCCCGCCCGCAGGAGCTTGCTCCATTCTCTCATTTAATAGCACAAATAAAATGCTTTTTTATCCTGCCTTTGCAAATAGAGTCAAACATTCTAAGTAAAGTAAAATCGTATATCAAGGGGACAAGCAAAAAATTTATGTTTCAGGAGATTGCCTGATAGAGAAATGTGATGCAAGGTAAGAAGGCATTATGGCAAGCAGATATAAGGCCACAGAAGTGAAGGCAGTGAGGGTTTGGCTTCATTCTTTTTTCTTTTTCATGTTGGCTTCAGCACTTGCAGGACTGAGGTCTCGGTCATCACTTTGGGGGATCAGTGATGGGATCCACATGGGCAGAGCCACTGCAGCCCCGTCCCACTGGCAGCTGGCTTGGCAAGTTGGGCTTTTCCAGAAGTCTGTAAGAACTGAATTCACCCCTTTCTTAGCCATAACAAGAAGTCGCCACTGTCTCCACAGATTACAAACACAGGCAGCATTTCTCTCTCTGCCACGGGAAATCTGGTATGTGCTGTCACTTTGCTTACAGTAAATAAAGAGGTTGCTCACTGCTGCAGTGTTTACCTATTGAAATATTGCTATTTCAAGAATACATTACTATCTTCAAAATGCTGTCCTTTGCTTTCAAATTTGTCAGAACTCTGTTTTCTCATGACGATCTTGGGAATATGTAAAAGTTTTCTGAGAACATGAAAATCTTTTACTCCCCTTGAGTTCTCGGGTCACTGTGCTACAGCCTGTCTGAGGCTCCACCTTCCAAATGGTCACTTACTCGTGTAAACAGACAGGAGTACATTCAGTGGGGGAAACTGAAACTACCAGCAAGAAGGAGGGCATTCACCTAAGTGGAAAATCCAGGTTCAAGACTCTCGTGTGAAGCAGACAGAAGAACAAACCGACCTTTGTGTTCTCTTGGTTCACACATGTCCTTTGGCCAGTTGGCTACGCTAAGTTTTGTTCAGTTTTAACCAGAAAATCCTTCTTGAAACTCAATTTTTGTTGAAATTGGTGCATTTCTGGGAAAAGAAAAAAAGCCTTCCCATTTCAGCTAACCAACATCTTCACTGAGAGATTCTGACACAGTTCTCATGGTAAACAGATATTTTTATTATTATCCAGTAGTGCTACGTTTATGCGGAGTACATTACATTCTGTGTTTATTTAATCTCAGAAGATATAACAGTAATATATGGAACAGTTACGTATAGTGGGAAGACTTGAGGTATACACTTGATAAATTAACTTACTATTGTTGTATGTTTATGGAACACCAATGAAAGAAAAAAAAATAATTATAACACTTGATCTTCGATGACAATATTATACTAATGCATCATATTTAATATATTCTGAAAACACTTTTCCTTTCCACTGTAAAAATCACTGCCACTCCCAGTATTTTTTTCAAGACTGTTATACAATCATTTGCCAACAGCAGATACTTCATTTTCCTCACAATTCTGGGACCAAAAAATTAAGATATATTCTGACATATACTTCACATCATACAAGGTCATACTCGTGTGTACACCATGAAGACACCTCAGCATCCTCATCTTTTACCAGCCATGTTTGAATACTGGCCTTGCTACTATTTTTCAGCACCTGACCAGCAGCCATTATTTTGGTCTCTGCTTTCAAGCTAAACCAAAAATGTAGAGCGCTGTCTCAAATGTCTCTGTTGGCTAAGAATGTAAGCTCATTTTCAACTTTCTTTAAGACACATTGGATTTTGAGATACCACAGTTCTGGACTTGCTGTGCTCTTTGGGGCTAATAGTAGAGGACAAAACTAGAGAGAGAGCTAATCTAAAATAATCTGGCAGGAGGTCCTTCTGTGAGACAACAGGGACTTTACATGAGAATTTGATGCTTTCCGCACACTCATATCTTCTTGTCAGTAGTTGAAGATCTGGCTGGCAGTCTGTAGAGTGGTTCACTTGGAGAACATTTACAGTGAGCCACCAACTAGCTAATAATGGCTGGGAAATAAGATCCTGGCACCCACATTTTATCTCAGGATTGAAGCAGGTGGCAGTCGTTGTGCCGTAATTTTCTCTATTTGCTGGAGAGAGTTTCTCCAGCAATCTGGGCAGAATACAACTTCAGCACCAGTAGCAGTGAGTTGAAATTTATTTTCTCTGTTCACTGCATGCTGATATTACCAAGTAAATTCCTATAGGCTCAACCATGCATCTTGCACTAATTTAAGCTCTAAACCTCCTCAGGCAATTTATATTCCCACATTTTTCTCATCTCCAGCATCTGGTTGGCCTGCAAGTGAAAGCCTGGGCAAAGAACTACCGACCCCTTTAAAATGTTTTCTAAATTTATGACCTATTTTAACATAAACGATAGCTGCAACTTTTTTCATAAATTTGTATTTTTGCCTTTTGTTTGTTTCTATGCTGTTTGCAGCCTCATTTTGGGTACTTCAGTTGATTTTTGTCACCTTGGTTGAGGGTGTTTAGAGCTGCCAAAACCCTGCAGAAAAGGCTTATGTAACCAGGGGTGATTCTTTGCAGTTTGGTGAAGAAAGCATAAAAAGTTATCACTTGTGAGATTCTGTTTTTCTGTTCCACCGCTTCAGTGGACAATCTTTCTTGCTGTGACACACTTGATCTTTAAAATGTTAAAAGAGATTAGATGAACACATGGAGGTTAGGGGTACCAGAAGCTAGTTCTGAGTATATGCAGGCACGTCAAATCAAAGACCATACTGTACTTGCACTGTTTGCTATAACCTACTCATACCCTTCAAGGGTTATTTTCAGAGATAAGAGGAAGTGTGTCCCAGAATAGTAATTCTTACAAACTATATTTAATCTCCAGAAATTTCTTTCCTGTATTTTGAAATTAACCAGCATACTTTCTCTCTGACTATTTAGGCCAACATTATTTTAAAGGGTATCACTTTGCTTCATGTTCATGTTTACTTACGGAGAATTATCTAATGCAACTACTGCAGTCCATTTAGGTGCCTGTTCGCTATCATTTATTTCAGGTTATTTTGATAAATGGATGTGCTGATGTTTGCTAACCACAGAACATGATTTTAGAGAACATCTTTGAGTCATAGACCAGGCGTTTTCACATATGCTACAATTAAAGTGAAAAACACTGCATGGAATTCATTCACCCTTTGGAGAATATGACCATCAGGGACTCTGGGCTACAGAAATATAATATTAAATGGAGACACAAGCCACCAGCTCACCTTGTACCTGTCCCACTGTGATAAAATACATCCTTTTAACAAGTAAAAAACTTCAAGGATTTTGCATTTACTGACAACAGCCAGTGAAAGTGATTTCCATGTATTTTTAGTCCTCTAAATTTCAAGGCAATTTTAAAACAGTATTGATGCTTTCTTTTAGGTACTGTAGATCTAAGGAAAACTGTAATAAAGTCATTGAATAAGTAAATAAATAAATAGAAAGATACAATGTACCCTTCGCCATAACACACTCATACCTTTTCTCCCCTTCAAGTCCATGTTTCATAAGACTCAGTCAGTTCACTGGAGTCCATATTTTACTCAGATGTCTTTAAAGCACCTCTCCCAAAAACAAGGTTTGTCACTAAAATGTTGGACATAGTTCTGTAATTTTAAAATCTATCAGTTTACCTTAATTATCATAGTAATATGACTACAGTAATCATACTAATATTTTAATGATTAATAATAATTAAATAATTATATTATATTGCCATCCCTGCTGATGATTCACTTAAACTTGTCTGACAGAGAACCGCCGTGATGAAATATGTGAACTTAGTGATTAAGAATGAGGAATTATGACATAGTATAGTCACTAATTTGCCATTATGAGATGGCATTGGAGGATATTTTGTGTCTCTCCCTTTTTCTTTGAGATAATGATGGTTTTGTTAACACAGGACCTTAGACTCCTTAAATGGCTGCTGGTCCATTACATTTGAAAACACTGCCTAAATAGGGTATGAAATCATATATTTATTTTTTACAGAGACACTAATGAGGACAAAAAATGAAAGCCGAACCCTAAAGAACATTTAGCAGTGGAGTTTCAATCCTAAATACAGAAAATACCATCTTAAAGATAAACACTGAAATATGTTGAAGATGCATATTATACATGAAGTATTTCATTATTAACCTTGCCTGACATCTAGTAAACACTTCAGAAAAACTCTTTTGGGCTCTACTTCATTGATTTTAATGGAAACCAAAGGCCTATTCTATAAAGTACATATAGAAGGCCATATACCACAATGCAAGTAATTTGGCATACATCCATAAGTCTTGAAAGGAGAGGCACTTAGAAGTGTGAATGTGAATTGCTTTGCAATCTGCAGTGTGGTAATATAGCTGTCAACCATATTTCATGTTGTGCAGGACTATGGATAGAAAGCATCTCTGGAAAGACATCCTTTTTAACTAGTAGAGACTGAATGACTGACATCCTAATACTCTTTTTTATCAGGGTCTAAAAAGTCCTGTTAAGGAGTGCAATAGAGAAGACTAGCTTTCGTAGAACATGGGAGACTTGCCTAAAATCTGGTTGTAAAATAAATCCTTATCCAGAGTGTAATATTAAAGAGAGAGAAATCATGTCCTTGCATACAACCAGAAATGTGAAAGTTGGTGGTTTTTAGTTTAGAGGGTCTGCCAGTCCTTATGAGGTTTCAGTTCCTCCTGAGTTTGCACCCTTGAGTTTTAGTTTGGGTTAGGGGGTGAAAAAAACAATACTCAAAACAATACCCATCAAGTTACCAACATTCTCCTTTCTTCAAGATGCTATCATTAAAAAAACCATGAAGTCTTGGCAGCATCTTTACCTGCCTGTTTAGCTCCACTGAAAATTTTACGCATTTTGGCAAACGTCATCTGAGTTCTAGTTTCGTGGCAGATCATGAAGACATTAAAGTGTCTACTTGCTTCTGCTTTCACTATGAAAGGTTCCCCACCATTTGTACGTGGCCATCTAAATCAGGCCGTTGTGGCTGAATTCATGCATTAGAGTCATCTTGGACGTAAAAAAGACTAATTTGACTTCTGTAGCACAATAATGTGATTTATGTTAAACCCTTTATTTTCTTGCTCAATTGGGTATTTTACTTTCAACTCTTTGATGTGCTACGTGATCTGAGCAAGCCACCAGACTTCATTATGGTGCAGTTTCTTCCTATTCTGTAATATCAGGATAACATTTACTCAGCTTTGTAAAGGTGCTTAGACAATTTAGGATGAATGACTAAAAAACAATTATTACTATTATGTTCTAAGAACTGTATGAACCATATATAGAAAAAAAATGGTATAGCATTCACACAGCAGGCATTTTAAAATCAATCGGGTTTTAAGCATTCAGATTCTGAGGAGAGGGGAGCGCTTGAGTTACATACCCAGTAATATTACACTCAAAGCAATATTGCTGCTTAGATGGAATTAATCTTTTAAAAACCTGCTCACCTCTCGAATCAGAATTCAATAATCAGTTCATATTGGTCCACTTAGATATTTAATCCAAGTAACTTTTCTCGATAAATTATTAAGACAATATCCCTGCACGTTTGGTGTCCTGTAGCCCCTACGCATGCCGTACATGTTTCACTTTCGTATGTGCTTGCTTTTCAGAAGCCAATTTAAAAAAAAAAAAAAAAGAAAATTGTTCAGAAGGAAACAAAAGCATTTGATAACAGATAAAACCAGGGTCAGCATCTGATTCACTGGTGCTTTCCCTGGCACGAGACATATTTTCCCCAGGGGTCATCAGGTCCAGGCAAGCTGCATTCTTTCTGCCAGGCACTTTGTAATGTGCAATGAACAGTGTCATTTATTTTCATTTCCTCATACTTAATTGCATGCTTCTTGCTTCCAATATTAAGCCAGAAGGCAGGTGGTAGAAGCAGTAAACTAAACTACTACTAGCTGTCGGAGTTACGGACCATGCTACTCTCCTCTTGAAACAATGCAATTGTTTACAATTCAGCAGAAACTGCTGAACTGGAAAAACACTTTCTTCCATTGTACATTCAAGAGAGATTTTTTCTTTCATTCTGAAAAAAAGAAAACCAAAAAATTGATACTCTATGCTTAGCAAATGCAATCTACTTAAATTTACCAACATTTTATCACAGTAATAGAAAGCAATACATAAAGTTATTGTATTGGTAAATATACCAAAAATATTTTGAAGGTGTAGTGGGAGGGCTGCTTTAGCCAAGCAACATTTCAGTAATGCTACTTCTGGAACTAATGAATTAAGTACTAAACTATGTAAAAATTTAATGATCATGCCTGAATATAGAAGTAAGATGTTTATCAGGTATGCAAAATTTAAGCTCATCATATTTGGAATTCAATGATTAAATTCATTGTGGACATTAGCATTTATTTCATTTTCCCCTATTATAAAAAATAAAATAAAGCTTTATCAAAGGCCTCCTTAAAGAACTCACTTAATTTCCTCTTTATGGTGCACCCAGATCTGGTGTATTTTACCAACGAGTATGTCACTTCTACAGACAGATCAGGATTTATTGGCATATTTATATGTAATTCAGAGTTCTCATGCCACTGTTGCATTCACGAATAGCACTTCATAATGTATAAGAATTTTTTTTAATAGTAACACTTTTCTGCCACAGATTTGTGTTATTGTTGAAATATCCTGCTGAATCGGATACTGGATATCTTATAATATTGCTATTAAAAATGACAAAAGGGAAAAAAAAACCAGAGTAACAATAAATATACTCATTATCATTTAAAAAAATCAGTTCTCCAGTGACTTCTAACTCTACCCAACTCTTTTTAGATAAAAAGGTGCTAGTTATTCCTGCTGAAATTATATAACAGTGATGAGTAATAAAACCAGGATTTCTACTCATATTATTTGCTTATTTATGTAATAATACAGGTGTTACCAACATATCTAGCAAAAAATCACTATATGAGAACATGCTCTCCAGTTTAGTTCATAAGAGTTTGCTATGTATGTGTTCCAACATGTTAATTAATAACTATAATAGCTAGTATACAATTTCCTGTGCATCATGAACATATCGCTGTTCACTTTCTGTAATACCCAACTAAAAGATTAGTGATGCTGTTATTTAAGGATAAACAGCATATTTCAACTGCAAGAAAGTCAAATACATGCAAGTTCTGGCTGAGTCCTGCAAATCGCTCTTTATAGGAGCCTCTACGCCTTGGCACTACACCCTCTTGATGCCAGAGGAGCTCTCGGCAAAGGAAGGATCACTTTTTTTGCACAATAAAATGGAATTGTGGAGCTCCATATTGGGAGAAACAAGTCATCCCATTTAGAAACAGCAGTAACATAAGAGCAGGCATACTTTGTCAAACAAAAATCCAGTCCTGATCTCATATGTTTAAATAAAAAGTATAAATTAAGAAAAGAATTTAAGCAGCTGGGCAAAAATTCAGCTACACTTGTTATCTCTCCCACTTCTAACAATCAGGTGTTGAGGAATTTCTTAGCTGAACTTGAATTTCTGTTCTTACAGTTAATCCTGCAGTTTTATCATTGATGTATTTTTTTTATTTTCATAAGTAATTTTATTCTTCCTAAAATCCTATGATCCATCCAAAGCATCCTAATTTAACCAAAGATCCAGTTGCCCTGCCCTGAGAAGTGAGTGGGCAAAGGTTAAAGTTTGGAAAGCTACTGAACTATCTAAAGCATCAAATTTTTATTTTCTTGTACGGCTTAGCTTTCAATATATTAAATTCTATCTGTTTTCACTGAAACTCAGGTTTGCAGACCTACTTTCCAAAGGTACTGGGGAACCTCATTATATTTCAAAGTATTCACACAGTTCCATTAAAATCAGTAGAAGTAAAACATCTTTTGGAAATACCAATAGGCACTTTTTTCTCCACCCTTCAGCACTAACATTTCTTAGGAAATATTATTTTTAAGGCCAGAGTTCTATTTATTTATATTATTTATTAATACTTATTAATATTCATTGCTTTATTCATTCACATTAGAATGCGGGGTTCCTAAGTGACAAGTTAGTTTTTTCTGGCTACCCTTATAATCGGTGGGGAAGGACTGAGTAAACCAGAGGTGGTGTGGGCAATTTGGAGTTGTCTGTCACTTTCCGTATGCAACTGGAAGAATTTAGAGTAACTGACTCCTTCTTTGCCCCTCAGCTATTAGGTGACATGCAGCAGACCTCACAGACTAAAAATAGGTTCTTTTGGATATATTTTCAGAAAACTGAATGCCTTTGCCCCTCACTCTACCCAATATTTTTAGTTTCAACTCCCAAGCTTTTTCATGTGATCTGTTTTTTCAAGACATATTAGAGGCAATTCCAGAAAAAGAGACAATCCCAAATGGATGTAAGGAAGGCTTTTGAATTCTGAAGATGAGAGGGTTTAAGATGTGCCTCTGTCTTCAGGATTCCCTATTGCCAAATTCTCGGTAACAGTACTTTTGAATCATTTTGAGTTACCAAAGTCCACCCACATACTGAAAAATGAGCATAAGGAGCTATTTCAGTCCTTCCCCACTCCAGTAATGTACTGTATAATCACTTTTTGAATTAATATAACAAAATTTCTTTTCTGGGGTGAGGCAAGCCCATCACTTAATAGAATTTCTGGCATGCAACTTATATACCAAAATGTCTTAATGAGTCCTGGGGAGAGCTAGGAATGACACATGGAAAGTCAGTGCAGCTAGAAGAAATTGGAAATATCAAAGGGAAGGGGCTGCTCAAAGTCCTTTCATCTACCCAGTTAAGTCAAATTGGCATGCACGGAGGGAGATACTGGTCTGTCTGGCTAATGCATGGTTAAGATTGCATTTCTTCTGACGATGTCAAAAAAAGACATCTTTGTGCTGCAGACATTGATCACTCAGGATACAAGTTTTCCTGGCCTTATCCTGTAAGTGATTTGGGCTTTTTTGAAATTAGGCAAGATAGGTATTTACAGCAGTAAGCATAAAAATGTGCAGAGTCCAGCCTGACATGCTTTTGGAAATTAAAGGCCTTTCCCATTGGACTCCACTATCAGTACTTTTAAAGTCAATCAAGTGTTGATTTCTGCAGACTCGAGACCAAAGTCCTCACTGGAAAAATCATATCATTTAGGAAAATGATGATCCCTCAAAGATATCTTTATTGGACTTCAGCCAAGAATACTGCTGAACATGAGTACATTACAGCATTAGCAAAGACAGACGGGTCTGCCTGCAACGCAGGTTGCTACGGGCTAATAAAACAATAATACCCTCCTAACTGCAAAATCCACTTCCTTATTCCTTGGTGGACTCACTCCACAGTTTTTTACTTCCATTGTGATACTGTATTATGGAAGCATCTAGAGGGCTGGCTAGAACTATGATTATCTCAAACTTAAAAACAGACATCTGATATTCATATACTGAAATGCCTTTTATGTTGCCATTTGAAGTGCATTCGGTGCGTAATCTTGCAGATCACTCATTCACAGGTCATGCCTATGTATCTCTAAATTCCCAAACTGCAGTGTTTGTTTTTCATCTATCCAGATGAATATCCTAAAAAATATCACTTACCCTTTGACATGATAAATGACTCTGTGGGGATTTTATTGCGGAGATGCAATACTCTGGAGACCCATGCAATCGTGCAATCCAATTAGTGTTTTAGATGGTGCAACATCATTCAGGGAATGAATGGGCAGTGTTACTTTACAAATAACACTGTCAGGATTGTCTTTTCCCTAACGCTTCCCTATATTGTATCCACAGACATGGATGTGCACACATGCACTGATATACACTATGCAAATGACTGTCCTGGATAAGATAATTTCTGCCTAGAGAGACCATTGTTTTTTCTTGAATTCCATTTATAAAGGGTTTTGGAATTGTAGGCAAAGTCTTTACATATAGCACACATTAGCGACTATGTGTTGAAAATGAAGAGAAAAATATTTGTAAGCTATGTCAGTCCCTCTACTCCATTTCAATTTCATTTTTACAGAGGCATTTGAAAAAAGTGGAGAAGTTAGTCTGAACTTTTTTTTTTATTTATTTCAGTTTTGTTATGTCCAAATTATAAAAGGCAGATCCCAATTCTTTGGGTACTGCAATTTAATTTATCTCCAAAGATGTACTTATTTTTTTCTACTTTTTGCTATGTAGTTGCTCGCAGCTGAAATTGCTCAGTCATAATGAAAACACACTTACTGCATTCCAAATGCCTGCATAAGTATGCATTTGGGGGACAGTTTCCTTTTATTTAAAGTTATCTGCAAGGAAAAATAATGGCAAAAATATACAGTTCTTGAGAGAGTTTTCAGTAAAAGTTAAACAGAGAAAAATAATTCCAGGTGGCTATTCCACCAAGCCCTAACTTCAGTAACTCCAGAGTAATTCTGATGTCTAATTTCGCTATCATTTCTGCTCAGGGTTTTCTTCACACCTCTATGTGGAAGCTTACAAGAATACCAGGCAGTTTCATAAGAGGGGTGGATCAAAGTCATCCTTAAATTTCTTACCCTCGCCCCCAGTGAATGGACTACAGATTAGATAAAATAACTAGTCTTGCCATATCATGATACAGAGCTCCACTTTTCAGGCCATTCACCTATTAGAAAAGAGTGTGACTTCCCTGAGCTGCATTATCAGAGCCATACTTTTATAAACTGCAAAATGTCATGTTTGTTGTGTTTGGGGTACTTCATTCTTAAATTTGCTCATTCATTCATATCTAACAGAAAAAAATAGGTTATTGCCTCCTCAGCCAGGAGTATCAATTCAAAAATAATTACACTGTAGCAAAGGCACAAAATTCTCAGACCTTGATGGACCTTCCAAAAAGTTAGTATGAAGTTGTCAATTTTCGGTTTTCTTTATCCCCCCCTAAAACCTTTTTCCAGAATTGCAAGCTCATTTACTAGCTGAATGGAAGCAAACACTTATTTTTTATCAGCAAGCACTTTTTTCTTTATGCAGCTAAATTATACAGAGAGCCATTGTACTTACCAAAACATATATGTTGAACAAAATTTGGGTGAAGCATTTTTCTGTAATTTTTAAAGTTATATAACTACAAAAGACAGCATCAGTAAATGAAACATATACTTGGCTAATTAATTCACCCAATTAAAACAAGGCACATAATTCTCTTTTCATTCCCATTTAGGCCCCTATTCAAAAAAGCACTTAAGAATATCCTCCTCCTTAATGTGCCTACCGTCCTCCTCTAGGCATATGCCCAACAAACTGTTTAAGGATGCACTTAGACGTGTTTAAGTGGTCTGCCGAAACCAGATGTTAGTCTAGAAGAGCATGCAAGGGAAAGTATTCATCACTCTTGGCTTGAAGAATCTATTAAAAAAAGTTTCTGACTCAAAAAGAAGCACAGTGAAACAGGGTAAATGTTCATCCCAACTGAAAGGAAAAGCAGAAAAAGCTCTCAGAGGCTGATGAATCTTGCTCTATCACCACGCCCAAAGCAGCAAGACAAAAGTAAAGCTTATTCATCAGAGTAAATACAGGAATTCACAGCTCTTGCTGTGAGTTTCTTGAAATCAATGGTTAAAATCTGCTTTATAAGCTAAGAGGACAGGAAAAGCTTTCATTGCCCTAGCTGGTATCACATCTATCCTCTACATAATTAAAGCATTTTTTCATATTCACTTTGTTATGTAGAAGACATTGTCCAGTTAGTAAACTCACTATGTAGTTCAGACTATTTGTTCATAGTTTTGCTGGGGTTTTTTTGGTTGTTTTTTGTCTCTTTTTTCACTGTCACAACACCATAGCAACCTAAACACCAAATATTTATTTTCCTTCTCAAACACTGCAAGTTATTTTATGAAAATTTTTATGCAAATTGGGCAGTGCGTTGACTCATTCTGTTTGTCTCTCTTGTATTTATCTCTAAGGCATCCATCACCATGGTGCCTAAATGCTGTGGTATCTTAGTGTTTGCCAGCTCTGTAGATCAGAAGAGTGGTATCATCATTTTTGACCACTTTTACATAGCCTCTTTAATTACACTGTAAGGAAGTATTAGCTAGGACAGAATAGTCATGGATTAAATTCAAAGCCATATTTTCTATATTAATATACACAAAGTAGTAGTAAAATTGAAAGTCCTTACTGTTTCCTCCAGTCTTCATTTGCTCTGAAAATACAGCATCTACTAGTAAAGGTGCTCTGTTGAAGAAGGCTTCTCTGACTTCAGAAACCCTGGACTGTACTTGAAATCACTTGTGTTCTACCTCCTAACCAGCTGGGACAACCACACCTGCCCACATAACACCAAGCTGTCTTAACAATTTTTTGCAGTGCTTAATTCAATTTGCTTCCCTCCTTTATAACTCATTCAGGTTTCATCTTCCCCCCAAACATACTCATGGCACCATTTAAGTCCAGACCAACGTCTTTCCACAAATGAGTTGTGCTGTCATGAGATGCAGGTTGTGTGAGCAAACCTGCAGAACTTCCAAGCTGTGGCAAACTAGACCAGGGACAAGTAATGGTGACAGTTGTGAAAAATAGACCTGCTGCTGATGGTAAAAGTTAACACCTTCCCCCCCCACCACCCCTCTCCCTCTTTAATAACAGTCAAATGGAAAGCACAGGAAACCTTAAATAAACTCTATATTTGAAAATACTAACTTTGGCCAAACCATTGTGACGGTGCATTAGGCTCACCTTCAAATAGAATGATTTTTCTCCCCAAATATTACATGGAAAAAGTATAACAAGAAAGAAGTGAAATGGAAAATTGCTAAAGCTGAAGAACATCGCACACGAAAAGGCAGTATGTTTTCTAACAGCTCTGAGATGATATGAGAAAGAGAGAAAGGGTGTGAAGGAGGGGGAGAGGGTGGGAGAGGCAAGACAAGGGAACATGAAGAAGACTGAAAACAGAATGTGAAATAACTTGCATTGTTATGGAAAGACTAAAAAAAAATTAAGTGGAGGGGGGGGCAAAATCTACAGAGGCACTTTCAATACTGTAAATATAATCCTGTAGAATAGATTATCCTTAAAACACTTAAATGTCATTGGACTGATCACCATTTAGAAGGCCACACTTTTTGTAGTTCATCTTGCCATGGGCCAAACTGCTTCTACTTTTTTTCCCTATAGCACATGTTAATCCGAGGGGTTTATCTTACTCCTTGCAATGCTGCATCACAGTTAAAATATAATTCTTAGCTGATGTTTCAATTTAAAACTTGGTTTTTAAACAATTGATAAGATAGACAGGATTATTATTGGAAGGCGAGCCCCTGCAAATGTAGAAAAATGGGAAGAAGTCTCACTTTGCAGCTGTTACAAGGGATGACAACAAAGTTTGACAGCTGACATTTGGGGAAGTGAAAGAACTTAAAATATTACATCAATAAAGCATATTTTGTTTTTCTTAATGTACCATACATAGTAAAATATTCTCTAAGTGTAATATTTAGATTATTCATTGATCAACATAAACTTGTACCACCAATGAAGTGCAATGCATTTTTAGCACATCCAAAGCCAAATAAAAGTGATGATTTCTATATATACAGCACCTCACACCTTCAAAGAGTTTGTAAATAGCAGCACCTTCATTCTCATCCTATTTCACTAATGCAAAACCCAAGATTCCTGACAACAGAAATATGTGGAACAAGAGAATTTAGATTTTTCAAAGTTCAACTGATATCAGAGACATCTAAAATTTCCACTTTCTATATGGAAAACTTTCCTTAGATAAAAACTAGGTCCCCGTGAATTTCCACTCCCTGAAGGTGGGCACAGGCATGAAGCCTTCCTTTGTGGAAAATAAATGAACATCACCATTTCTTTTCAGGGTTATGAAACTCTTTGTTGACTCAAGTGTTGACAATCTCTGCTTCCCAAGATATCAAAATAATAACATGATCAGCTAGAAGGGAACTAGCCAAATCTGTCTGCCTCATAACTGACTCTTTTTCTATATTTTAAAGGACTCGACAAGAAATTGGTGGTTGTATTCCTGTATAGCCCATTGTTAACGGCATAGTTAAAAATCTTTCCATGTCATATAGGTTCATATGACTCTATATATTTCAACACATTTGTGATATTACTTAATTTGATGTACCTTCTTGCAGCTGACCTACTGTAGTTCAGGACAGCCACTATGGCCGGTTGCTGTGAGAGTTCAGCCCTTTTGTACAAATGACTGATAACACAGTGACTGGTGTCAAATTCCTGGACAGATTAAATGAAGCTCATCCCCCCCAGATCTGAGCCCTCTTCCAGTTGCTTTTTTAAAGCCACATAACAAGTTTTTACCCCTTATATTGCTGCCCCACTTTTCATTCCCTGTCTTAAAGGAATTTTCGTTCTTCTAGTTCTCATGGGAAATTGTGTTAAAATTCAAGAACCTGACCTTAGGTTGCATTGAATATTCCCATTGACTTCAGGCCATAAAAAAGGAAAACTGTGGAGAAGAGTTATATTCTGTCAGAAAGAATATGGCTCCAAATGCTGGAATCATCCTGACAGCTCTATTTCTGAAGTTAGCCAAGGAGAAAAAAGGGGCCAGGCATCTTGAAAATTGCATACACATACCTCACATACATGTATACACATAAAAAGCATGAAGGAGAATAGAGGAGAGAACCTGGAAAGAAACCTTGCCAATTTATCAAGTGGCAGATGAATTACCCCCAAGAGTTTCATAGAAGCAGCAGCCACCCCATTTTAAGGTGAAGTTTTATTTCAGTCTCAACTGCAGCATAATCTAGGATCCATCTGTTTCCCCCATTCCCCCTCCCTTCCCCTCACAGTCCCCCTGCTCCCTTCCCAACTCACATGCTAATATAACTCAGAGGATTCACTTCATCTCCAGTACCACAGGTTTCATGGGCCCTACTGGGTAGGTAGGAATTGTAGGAAGAGGGATGGAATCAACAAAAAAGAAACAGAAATTAGCAAATTTACTTCTATGAGTTTTCATTGTAACCAAAGCTTAGGAACTGTGTGTGCCTTTTGGATAATTTTTGATGTGTTTAAGAGTGTTTTAAACATTGTCCCCACCAATAACATTTTAGGGAAAACTAGTGACCAGATCTACATGAGCTGCCTAGCTCTTGCCACTGTTTCCACTCTATACCCACTCCTATTTATTTTTCTGTATGACGGCCCTGCTTCAAGTCCTCAGGATATTAGACTATACAGAAATAGAGTCTTAAAAAAAAAAAAAAAAGAAAAAAAAAAAAAGGATTGGAATTTTCCAGTGTTTAGTGTTCCTTAATACCAGAAGCATGTTTCACCTCTGAGTTTAGCAAGACAACTCCTAAGTGCAGTTTCATTATTGGCTTAAGCTAACCTAAGTATAGACTGTGCCAAGAGGCAGGCCCGGTCTCTCCCCCATGCCCTCCCTCCTTGTCTCAGACCAGGGTGAATACTCTTCTCCTGTTTCATCACCAGTTCTCATGGTGCCCCAGAGTCAGCTGGATTAAAAAACCCAGAACGATCCACCTGAGATCTGAGCCACATGCTGATTTTCAGATGGCTCCTGACACAGCTGACTGTGCAGCCACGAGCATCCTCATCCTCCCCTGGGAGGCAGCAGAAAGATGCAGCTGGAGGAGGGAGGAAAGGAGAGCTCTGCCTCCATTTTCAGCAGCAGCACAGATTTACATTTGCTGAAGCTGACAGCAAAACCACACCTTTGATATGCTAAGAACAAAAACTGCCAAATGAATCAAACTTTACAAAAGAAAAAAGTAGACCTGGGCACTTGATTTTGAGTGTTCAAGGAAGACAAACAAAGACAAAGATTCTCCAGAACCAGAAACACCAGATGGCACAGAGGCATATTTGAGTATGTTTCCAAAGCAGAACTAGCAATAATACCCTACAGCTGGATACTGTGCCCACACTAGCTGCTGACTTGCAAGCAGGCTAATAATTAATTTGCATGTGACAACGTGTGCACCTCTACAAATCTCTTCCTATTAGGCTATGGGAGAATTTGTCTGGCTTTTTTGGGTGTGCATGGAGAGCACTTTGGGAAGCTGCTGGAATGCACACAGTATCACCCATGTGCTATAGCCCAGTTTTCAGCAACAGTGATCCCATGAGACTGATTGCATTAACACTGCTAGTTTATACCTCTGGATGGGCACTCAACTCAAGTTTACCATCCTCAAAAGTTTTTGTCGGAGTGTTGGGAAACTCCTTCTATTACAATTTGAATAACCCTTGCAGCACAGTCACACTCAAAGCTAAGAGATGCCCTTATACCATGGGAGACAGGCAGAAGGCTGGGGAAGCAGAGCAAACACACGCCTGTGGGCCCAGCCTGATTTTGTTGCTTTAAATTGTGCCAGTGGGCTAGTCTGCTTCTGTGGCAGGAGGAAAATTGTTAACTGCCCTCGTGGAATCCCAGTCCCCAAGAGCACCTTAATCTGGTGCAAAACCACCCGGAGAATGTGAAATGCTGCAGGAACATTTCCATTTTGAATAGTTGACAACAGCAACATTAAGTATTCGATTTATGTTTCTGCTATGATACTTCAGAAGATCTTATCTTGGAACATTTGTGTCTACTGACTAATTACATAAGTATTGTTCATTTTGTGTCCTTACTACCCTAAGAGTGTGTTCATGAAGTTAGTCCTTTATCTGTGATGCATATCTGAAAGAGAGAAACAAAAAGCACAGAAGCTTGGGGATTTGATTAGTTTATTCCAAGATATTTAATTGCTGTTACAGCCAGAATACAATTTTATTTTTTGAGGGAAAAACTTGGGTTAAACTCTAGCACAAACTCCATGTGATACCTAGCAGTCTCAGGAGTTTTAAAAAGCAGAAGGTGGCAAGCTAGACTTTCACTGGTTATTTGTAGTTCCTTTTATAAATTTTGGGCACAGAATCAAATTTTAACATTCTACATAGAAAGACAGAATCTTTCCAAAAGATCTTTTACAAATCAGCAAGACTGGAAATAATTTGATAGAAGACTTACTGTGTATGCTCTTTCAGCCATTTCACTAGAAACTCATTTTGTCTTTCTCTGAGGTAGAGATAAACCACAGCTAAGAGACAGTTATTAAATCTTCCTTTATACATTCTGTATGAAATATATTAAACTACAAAAATACTATATTCAAATAAGGTTAAGGGTCTGACTTAAACCCACAAAGACATGGAAATTCAGAAATATTGTGTCTCCCTACCCTTTATGTTCCTCAGTGTGGCTAGGCACTGTAGCACAAAGCACTTGTGCTCCGATTCCTTAAACCTCTTCTTTATGGTACATTTCTCCTTAAAGGTACTTTCTACTTTGAGGTTCTTTCAGTTTGCAGTCTCTCTGTGGGCCCAAGTTAAATTCTGCCCTGGATTTTCATTGTTGTTCCTTTCATTTTGGTTTGGTTGTTTTTAATAGTTTCATTTTTTGAATGCTTGTAGAAACATAAAAATTAGAAAAATAAACCAAAAGTAAATAATTGTTTCTGTTGGTGACTGGCTTTTTTTGTTTGTTTGTTTGTTTCCTTTTTCTTCTTTCTTTGAACACATAACTGAGAGACAGGCAGGTAGATGTAGAACATGCACGACTCTCACCAAGCACAAGCATTCTTCAGGTCTCTCCCCTTCCCACCACAGTTCTACTTACACATATGTAAATAGCCATTACATATTTCTCCGGTGAACTGAATGGGAACCTTGCAGTTGACACTGAACTAAGATATTGTGCCACAACATTATATAGGACCTTCTTCCATGATGGACTTTGTCTCCTTCTCCTGAATACAAAAGCAACCTATGGAGGTCACACTTTATTCAAAAGAAAGACAGACACTTGCAGACCATTCTCCTGCGATGACTTTCAGCTTTGAAACCACCTGTGGTACAGTAGTTTGGGCCTGCTGACCTCTTGGGCAAGTTGCAAATTGTGTCTTCTCAAGGTAACTTCAAAGCAGGGAAATTCCACTGCAGGGAGGGGGAAGGGTATCTTAGAAGGATAAGTATTTTTTTCCTATGTACTACAACTGCGAACAAGTCCGAGTTTCTCCTTACTATCTTCTAATTCTAGTTATTCCTTGTTTTCCCTTAATTATTGCTAGTGCATTATGCAGTCAGACAACTGTCTCTATGCAGCTCTTATAAATCTACATGCATTCAACAGAGTTAGAAGTTGATGATTTCAAATGTGGCTTGGGTCTTCCCCTCCACTTGCTTCATAGCATCAGATTAACATGCGTGTTCAAGTCTGCTGTACTTACACACGCTACTGAAGTGTCTGTTTTTAAAGACGAACAATCAATACTGACTATTCATTACCTTCAACTGACATTTCTGTAAACTGCTAAAAAATACATAACAAGGACCATTCCAATAAGAAAACAGTGTGGATTGCATGCTGGTAACCACAGTAAAAACAGACAGTTTGGAGGGTATATACAAACGTTAATCTTTGCAGTTTGACAGTGAAAAAAAAAAGCAAAACATACAAAATCCTCAACAAAATAGTATACGACTTTAAAATAAGAACATGATGTATGTTTATCTTAACATACCATAGAACAAGACACAGGATTTCATGAATTAATAGAAGTGAAGATATGCTTTAAATAGACAATATTAAACATGTCCCTATAACAGACAATCTCTGTTAAACAATAAAAGAAGCAGAAAGTAGCAGCCTTGATCCAGAAAAGGTATTTCTGCCTTATACAGCATAAAGGGCAGACATTCAGGAGTAGCTCATCCATGAGGAATGGTGATCTCCTATTGCTGCCAAGGTCAGTCAGACCTGTTGTGATATGTTCCGTAAATTCTGACTCTATCACTTATAGTTTTCCAAGGACTCGAGATTTTTTATTCTTTATTGTGGAACAAAGCTATGACACGAAACTGTCAAACTAGAAAGCTCAGAAAAGGATGACAGAGAGTTTTTATTAGATTTGAGGGTGACAGTTCCATTGAGAAAAGAACCACGTAGTTAGAAGAAAGGTGGTCTGAAGTTCCTGAAGATGCAGCAGAAAAATGCTGAAATCTCAACAAAGAAGGAAATTTTGTTCTCAAGCCAGCAATCTAACAATTTATCACACCCCTTAAAAAACGATGGTGGATGGCATGTGAATGATGTATCTGTAGCAGCCTATCAAGTGTGAATGAGACTGGATTTATTTGCTACAAGAGGAAGCTCTGATGGAAACTCCCAGCATAGTTTTACTACGCCTCAGTCCTGACCTTCTGCACTTCAAATGCCAACTGTGCCCCCTTGTGTGGCACTTTTCTGATGGTAACCATAAGTCCCCTAGGGAAGCAGATTAAATTCAAGCAAGTCAATTTGCTTTTTACACGCTTTAGTTAGAAAAAATAAAAATTAAAAAAAAAAAATAAAAAAAAAATAAAATAAAAAAAGGATAAGCTGTAATACTTTCTAGCCCTAAAAATATTTTTTTATTCTGTGAACTCTCTGCTATATTTATATTTACTCAGGCAGAACAGAGTCTGCATCTCTCTCTATTAGCATCCATAATTCTGGGCTAGAAGCACTAATTAAAAGCATGTAAAAGAAGGTACATAGACTAGTTTTTTACATAACGGGGTGGGAGTCTCCTGTTGAAAGAGCCACCTTGCTTGGAGCTTCAAGAAACATCCAAGGTATTGCTTCACAGGGACCTTGCGAATATAAAGGACAATGAAAAGTGTTCTCCAGCAAAAGACATCTGAGCCAGATGAGACAGCAGAACATAGAAGAAAAGAGGTTTCAAGTATGCCTGTAAAGATCTCATACCAGGAGAGCTCATGCAGGGGCAATTCAGCTCTATTTAGGAGTTTTATGAAAAAGGACAGTGATGACATCATTGTTCTGAACTGAAAATCGGTTAATCATCTGCTTAGCATGTCCTGGTGGATGAGAAACCCCTTTTCAGTGCTATGGAAAAACTGGTGACACAGACTAGTCCTCATGTTGTCACCTATGTGCTTGTGACTCGTCCTCTGTTCTGCCTTTCCTTTTTCCTTACTATTCAGCTGACACATTCAGCTGATAACACGTAAATTTGTAAAATATCCGCAAATATAGATGGTTATTTTTAATGGTATCATACATTTGTACAGACTTGTTCTCGAGACACCTGTATATGATGCAATTCCCAGATAACATTTATATAACTTTCATGGGTCCTCACTTTTTGGAAGTAAAAACAAAATGCCTTTACCCAGGTATTTTATTTGCAAAATAAATTGTCGAAAACACTTTTTTTCTTCAAAAAATTCTAAGCTCCTGAAACTGCAGTACAGTTCTCCAGTACACTTCAGAAAAAAACAGCACAAAACCAAAAATTTCTGATCCCTTATACTTCTAGCTGTTTCACAATTGATTTAACAAGATAAGTGGAAGAGTGGAAAATTGGCAACCTTAACACTTGGGTATATCTTGCAACTGAGAACTCGCATATAACATACTGTGATGTATTTTTGAGCCTTCCTGCATACCATGTGGACAGTGTATCTCACACAAAATCACTTGATAAGATAGGAAATATAGGAAGAGGGGAAAAAAGGAACTTCGTATTTCCCTTTGTTTCTCTGACCATGAGAAATGATTTGGTTCTAAGGCCCAGTGCAACATTTTCTTTCAAGACTGGCCTACCTTTTGTATGTCTGCAAGGCCACATTTAATTTGGTAACTTGAACTGAAGCAGCTGGCAGTGTCTTTGAAGCATATGGGACTGGATTGAAGCTGCAAACATGCAAGGTGAATTTAACACTTTTATACTTCTCTCATGGTTATTTAAGATCTTGATTCTGTGAGATGTTGTGTGCTTAATTCCTACTGTAGGCAACGCCAGATGAGTGTATAAGAACCTTTGAGTGAGATGCAAACACAGTTCAGGTTCAGCCCATGTGTCTATTCATCCTCTATATGTTAAATTGGCAGTGTATCATTTGTTTGGAATGAGGAGGTCTAGCAATACTCAGGTTTTCTCCTTGCTTTGTAACAAAGGGAAGAAGTCAGGGGCTTTCCTTAGCTATTTAGAAGTGATCTTCACTTCCTTACAGAAATGAGAACGATTTGTTTCCCTGCAAGTGTGATAATTTGGGGCTGGTCATTTTCACCACAAAGGAATTGAACAAGATGGGAGCAGTGGCTAAAATAAGAAAAATAGTGTTTGACAAAATAAGAAAAAAAGTGTTTGACAACACTTGATTTGACATACTATTAGGTAGCATTACAAACTGTTTAAATACTCTGAAACATATATCATCACTATTAAGCTTTGATACCATGTTGCAAATGTTTCTGTTTAAATACACTGATTTATGTTCACTTCTGAGTGCACATCCAGAATGCCAACAACACTTAAAATGAACCAATTTCTTAAAGGATTTGAGTTCATTCTGATGAAAAGGCCAGACTAATGACTTTGTTTTAAATATTCTGTAATCTTAATATCATTATCTTTTGCATTTTCCCAGATCCAAGTGTCATACTTAGTTTAAGGACAAGAAACAGGACACCCACACAAAAGGGATAGACCCTTCATCCTATTATTATTTAATTAACTGCTCTATAGAAGATGATGAGCATTGAGCTTTGTTCTGAAAGGTAAATCATCCTGTGCATCAGTAAGTAAAGCAAAAATTTCAGCAGCAGGTGTTTTCTCAGCAAAACCACATGGCTCGCCTTTTAGCTTACCCGGCCCTCCTGGCTCCCAAAGTACAGCACACAAAACAAGAGGCTGAGTGATTTTCCAATCCAGCCGTTCTTAAATATGTAGGATGCAACTTTTCTTTAAGTAAGAGCCAACCTCATTGAAAGGATCTTGTGTTACCTATGTATAATAAATACTAAGCCATCATCACAGTCCCACATTTCCTTCTTCCTAGGAAAATCAATAAATCTTCTCTTTACAATAGATGATCAGATATCTTTGCTTGGAGATCCCAAATAAAACTGGGTGTAGACATGTGAGATTAAAAAAAAAATATGTTGGGCTAGATTTTTTTTAAAACTAAGATGCTTTTACCTCCCTGTGGCTGAGAACATGATTTATGCCAACTGATGGCCCCCAATATGCTACATGGAGTGGCTGGGTGAGACATTAGGGCAGACAAGAAAATGACCTGTCATCTTGGACATACTTACTTGTTTCTTTTAATTCTGCTGGTCTGGTCATTGCAAAGTCTCCATGAGAATATGCAAATGGTTGGACTGGTTCAGACTGGGAGTCTGCCCTGCCAGTACTTTTCCTCCAATGATGGCTCTAGGTGTGACAGCCCAAACTGAGGGCAAGCATATGCAATACTTCCCCACAACCCTTGCTCTCGTGTCTCTACCTCCACCTGTTTTCAGCTCAAAGGAGTTGCTGATCCATTTGTGGTTTGACTATTTAATGACCTCCTCGGGTCTCCAGTCTTGCATCCCCAACACTGTTTGGCAAGGAATGTTATATGAGTTCTCCATGGCATGGGGAATACTCACAGTATGTAGTCTCACTCCAGCAGACAGCATTTAAAACAACTCAGTAGATACTGTTCTCTTTTGTTCCTATTTATATGAGAAAAGCAATGATACTCTTCTTCTATGGTAGTATAGGAACCTCTTTCAAGACAATTTTGGAGACATTCACCTGAATGCTGAATGGTTCTAAAAACTCAGTGCCCTTCTGAACAGATGATCCTTCCTTTTAGGCTTCTGAAAACTGGTTCATGCTTTTTCATCTGTTGCAACTTTTTTTTTTTTTCTCGAAAATGCACTTAACATGAGCTAAAGTAGTCAAGTTTGATATATCATTGAATTATCCTGGAAAGGACCTTGCTTTCTCCATCCATAGAGGTAAAATCTACAATAGTATTAACATTTTCTCTTCCTGTTTCCACAAATGCATTATCCTGAAAACCCCAGAGAAAATGTCCTCTACAAAACAAAAGAACACTTAACGGATTAACATATATAGCTTTTTAATTTTTACAAACTGCACACATAACTGTCAAAAATCTCAGGTGTTTTTACCATCTCAATGATTAAATCATCTCTGTAAGTAGCAGCAAAAATTTTATAACCTCTCAGGGCCTGCATCATTAAGTACTGAAAATAACTAAGTGCTGCGCAAAGCTAATGGTATAGTTGTAAACTCCTACAGACTCCTAGGAACTAGAAGCCTTTTTCTTAATGCAATAGTCAGTAATATTTCATAGAAATAAAAAGCTACTTTTTATCATTGGATATTCTGGGCATTCTGGTATTGATAACTCCAGCCATGCACTAGCATTGCTGTACCTGCACACACCTGTATGCACCTGCATACACCAGCTGCTGAGGCAATAAAACTCTTTCAGAATCAGCGTATCTCCACCACCTTTCTCCACAACAGCCTGAAAACTAACCCACGGTCCATGAATAACAAGTTTCTCAACAGCAGCTTTTCAATACAGAGCTTGCAATCTGTCTCCCATTCACTTTGTCAAATTATGGTCCACATATCAGCCACTTGCAGCAGTGATATATCTGTCAAGCGTCAAGTACATTTCTTGCAAAGGAAAATCTTTTTTAGGAATTCTTAACTTTCAAAATGTCTATTCCCAAACATGCAAAATAATGAGTCAGACACCAAAAAATCATGAGATTAAAAAAAAAAAAAAGTATATGTTAATGTCTTTTCCTTTGCTATGTGGAGCTTTTTCTGGGTCATGTTTTCAAGCTTTTCTCCAAAGCCATACGGGTTTCAAACATTATTAAAAAGAAAGCAACTGAGATCCTTTTGCAATTGCCTGTTTAAGGAAAACATTGCCATCAGACTTAAATTATGTTGAACTGTCAACTAAGAATCTTCAGAGATATTTTATATCAAATAATCTTGAACAGGAATATTGCTTCAAACCTGTTTTCTCTCTAGAGTTTTGTTTACATTACTTATGTATTTTTTTCCAGATAATTAAGCTTTACTGAAAGCAGGTTGTTAGACACAGAAGAAAGCCATGACTTATCACTATCTTGAAGGATTCTTTGCAACATCAAGGTATCTGAGGTACAGATTACAGATCCTCACACAAACAGTGATTTCTTCACCTAAATTTGTGATTTGCTTCTCCTTAATACTGAGTCCCCCTGAAATCTTTATTCTGGATTTTTTTTTCAGTGACTAGAAGACAGTTCTGTGTCACAATGTGCATTACAAATCTTCTTAAAAGTTCTTTAGATTCCGACTGTTTTGTGACAGAAATGTTAAGGAGTATTTGATAAATGTAACCATTCCTGTTCATTCTCATCTCAGTTTATCTGTGTGGCACTTTTTTTTTTTTTTTTTAATTTAAAGAGGGTACGGCATTCCTTTCTTTTAATACTTAATGCCTCCGTATGGCACTATCTAAGCTTAGTATAGTGTCTTTCCCGTATCTTTCCTCTTCCATCCTTTCTGTCCTGATTAAAACTACCAGAGACTCAGCAGGAAACCCAGTGGGATTGCTCACGGTGTCTCGAAGTCACCCTTTCTTTCATTGTTTTTGCACATTAAACCTTGTTTTGCTTGTCAGTCCCCTTCCTGCATCCCATTGGTTTCCCAGCTTTCTTTTGTCAGCACCCTGGTTTGCACCTGACTTCCTCCTCTTCATTTTCCCTGCTCCATGCTCTTCCCCTTCCTTCTTCATCTCTCAGTTTGCCCATCCCCTCCAGTCTCCCCCCTCCACCCTGCTGTGGAGAAAGCTGTGCCTGGGGTCCGTACTGCCCACGGCAAGGCCAGGCCCAAGCACTGTGAGCTAACAAGGCAGACCCCAGCTGACAGGTGATTTCACTTACTACTTGCTTCCAAGTTTCTGAGGCGTGCTCATGGATCACAGTTTGTTTCTGCCACCATGCCGCTGGGACAGAAGACAAAAGGCTTGCCTAACCTGCCAGGTCCCACTTGCGGCTTCACCCTGGTCAACCTCACAGGGAAGCCAGGGGCACTGGGCGCCTGATCTGACCTTTGCAAAATGGATGTGGAGATGGGCCAGGGAACTCTCACAAAGGAAGCCCAAGGGACATGCCCCTGCCCACACTGGCAGCCTGCGGCCAACCCATCGTGGAGTGCAAGGCCCAGAGCCCGTGGCTCCCAAGCCGCCAGTGCCACCCTGCCTTCCCGCCTGCCCGCGGCCCATGGGCCGGGCCGGGCTGTGACGAGGCGGCCGCAGCTCCAGGCCGCCGGGGGGGTGCCATAGTAACCGGCGGGGGGCCGGGCGGCGCCGGGGGGCCGGGCAGAGAAGGCGGGTGGGAGAGGGCGGGGACGGCGGCAGGATGGCGGGCGCGGCAGCGCCCCCTCTCCGCGACTCCCAGCCCGTCTCCGGCGGCCACAAATGGCTCTTCCCCCGCCGGCTCCTTTGTGTGAAGCTCACTCGGAGCAGCGACTCCGCCGGGGGAGCTCGCCCTGTCCCCCGCTGCCGCCCGCTGAGCTGTGCCGAGCCGTGCCGAGCCGAGCCGAGCCGTGCCGAGGCGAGAGAGCCGGGCGGTGCGGGGCGGCCATTCCGGCGCGGGCGGACTTGCCTCGCCGCTCCCCCCGGGGGTGCGCGGGGGCCCCGGCTCCCGCCGCCGCCTTCCCCCCCGATCCCGCTCCTCACGGTGGAGGGCAACTAAAATACACCGCCGCCAAAACAAATCAAATAAATAATAACAATAATAGTAATAATAATAAATAAGAAGGGGGAAAGAACAGAGGGGTAGAGGGAGCGAGCGAGAGGGAGGGAGGGAGAAGCGAACCAACTCCGAGACTCCCATAAAGAGCGGCACACACGGAGCGAGCGCCCCGGTGCCGAGGCGTGGGGGAAACAATAAGTACTCGAAGTTACCTGCCCTGCCGTAGAAGAAGGAGGGTTTGTTGATTCTCTCGCAGACATCTGCAGACCGGTGCTTTTTTGGAAGAGATTTTTTTTTTTTTTTTCCTCTCTCCTCTCTCTACAAACCACAAACGGATGTGAGGCAGGGAAGGTGTTTCTTTGACTACTGAAGTCAGGCACCTCTTTTTTTAATTCTTCTCAGTCTTGTTGTGTCCCCCCTCTCCCCTCACACACACACACACTCTCACACACACCCCTTTTTGCACCAACATTAACGACAAAAAGAAAAGGAGTTTGCTTGATGTTTTAGTGAAATGGACGTAAGATTTTATTCACCATCTCCTCAGCCTGCAGCCGCTCCTGATACGCCTTGTTTGGGACCTTCCCCCTGCCTGGACCCCTACTATTGCAACAAGGTGACTCGTGTTTTGTGTCGTCCGAGGTGTTTTTATCTGTGCTGTCGATTGTGCTGTTGTCGCGGCGCGTTGCATGAGCGGGCGCTGCGCTTTGGCGAGCCGCGCACCAAGTTGACCGGCGAGGCAAGAGGGCAGCGGCACTTGCCCGGGGTTTGGGGTTCGGGGAGCGCAGTGTCGCCCGCCGCGGAGAGGTGCCGCCGGGACACACACCGGCTCCCCTGCAGGCACCCCAAATTAAAACCCCGGAGTAGTTTGGGGGCGGGCGGCTGGAGCGGAGGTGGGGGGGAGGTAGGGGGGGTGGGGGAGGCATTTTCCATAACATCTTCCCTTTCGGAGAAACAGCGTGGACGAGGATGTTGATGCGGAGGACTTGAATTTCCAGGGCTCCTGTTAATGAGAAAGATCGCGCCCGCTACAAACCGGCAGAAACTCTCTGCCTCGCCACGTACCCTGCAGTTCATGTGTCAAAGCGGTACTTGGCGGTGCCGGGATCACGTTGGTGTGTTTATGTGTATGTGACATATATATTTGTATGTACACACGTCTCTATACGTATAATAAGGGTGTATAAAGGTGACAAGTCGGTTCAGAACAGGGGTTTGACTTTGTCCCAGCTGGGCAACTGCCTTACCAATTTCTCTGTAACTTGATTAAACCGCTGCAAACAGGGTCAGTACCAGACCAGAGCCAAGTTCTAGGTGCCCGAGCCCGGGGAAGAAGGAACTGCAGAGGAGGCTCGCGCTAGCCCAGATCCCGGGTTTGGTTACGAGAGTTTGGTGCTGCGGTCCCGGACCACTTAGCATTACTTTTGGTGCCGAGCAAGGGGGCTGGGGCTCGTGCATTGTCACTGCCTCTGTGGCCCGAGCCAGCTGGTACTTTATGCATGAGCCGCACTTTCTCTGCTGTTACGGAATGGGCTTTGCACATGAATAAAACGCTGGCCATAGCAAATAACCAGGAAGTGCGAGTTACCCGGAGCACTTCTTGAGCACACACCCCCGCCTGGGGGAGAAAGCTGCGTTCAAACCTGTGCGTTTGTTTAGGAACCTGCCCTGGAAGTCTGTGGCGGGCTGCAGCAGATGTTGTTCGCAGCGCGGTCAACTCCGCCGTGCGCAGCGTCCCGCAGGGGCTGGCCGCGGGTGCGCAGGGTGGCGGCGGGTCCGCGGTGGCGGGACGCGGTGGCGGGACACGGTGGCGGGTGCGGAGGGGCAGCGGCGCGGGGCGAGCCGCCCCACCCGGCCCCTCCCCGGCCCGGCCCGGCCGCCTGGTTCCGTGCTGGGCCATTGTCGTGCCGGCCTCACGTGTCACAGAGATGCTCAGAGCCGTGTCTTTCATTCCGGGCAGCTGCCTCGATTCGGCGATAAGCAGAGAAATCGCGTGTGGCTGCGGCTGCAGCGCGGAGGCTGCAGCGCCGGGGTGAAGCCCTCTCAGTTTTCGGGAAAGATTTCCCACATGGTCTCATCTACCAATCACAACAGAAAGGACCAAATCCATCCTGGCTGCATTTCACATACACTCAATGGAGTTATAGAATTCAGGGATAAATCTGGCCTTTTGTGGTGGATGCCTAAGGATATTTCAAGAGAGATCCCAGAGGTATGACTGTTAGCCGTGTTTTAAGTAACTGTATTTTGTAGCATCTGGCAAACCTGCCCTATAGATCGCAGGTTTGTGCCAGGAGTGAACTTTGTTCAGCAGGAAGAGTCCAGATGTGTAGGAGCCTGTATGTGTGCATTATTTTTTTGTTAAGTGCTCCGAGTAATCATGAGGCTACTGCTACCTTTGATCTGTGGCTTGCCGTTATTTTCTCTATTGTCAGTTTTTGTAATATGTAACCATAATGTGTTGCCAAGTGAGAAGCTTGGGCTAATATTAATGACATGAGCACCAAAGTGTCTGAAGACCCATTTGGCAATGAAACTGGACAAACGTTATTAAACCTATCAGTGATTTAAAGCTTCAAAAAGAAGGTAATGACTTGAATACACATTTCACTCATCATTCTTGAGATAGTGGGCCAGATTTAATTTAAAAGTTAAATGCTTTGGAAAATCAGGAATTACTTTAATATATTAAATCATTTTTCAATTAAGTTCCTTAAATCAGTTTTGGTGGGTTGCACTGCAAATCTTATAAATTAATTTATAAATTCATTTTCAGAATTTCTTTACTAGCTGGTTAAAGCTTCTTTTAAGTCATGCCATGTATGAGGGAGCAAACTGTTCTTTTTAAATGCAAATGAGGCACTCATTCTGTAGACAAGTTGCAACTCTTCTATTTCACTTTGCCTGAACTGATAATGTACTTAAAAGTGCACAGTCATAAGACATATGTTTTATGCTTGGAAAAGACTTGACTTACCAGGAATGTTTCAATATAAGATACCGAGTATAGTATGAATGTTTTTTTCAGATGTCTTTGCCACTGACCATTGATTACATTAAATGGACAGAGTAGGTTAGCCAGGCCCCTTGGAGGCGTACATTTACTGAACGTTTCATTTTTCACCCCTTTTGCTCTGTCCCTTCGGCCAGCATGATTAACATTGCTGTGAAAACTTATCTGACTTGTTCTAAACATGTCGTCATGTTACAGTATTGCTCTATCACTCACTTTCATGCTGTGTGTATTTAGCGAGTTTGAAGGATGGGAGGCCTGCAGAATTTTTTTGCATTCAGTAAGTTTGTTTGAGTGTTTGCCCTTGATGCCTCCCAGGAATGGAGATGATGGCAGGAATGAGATGGATCAGTATTCTGGGTTGGAATAGTGGTCTTGATTAGGACTTTACCTGCAAAACTCATTTAGAACTGGATCTTGTTTCTTGTAAAGTTAGTGAAAACTTACTTTTGGCACTTACTGGTGGATTTGGCTCTTGCTTTTATACTTTCATTTTGGTGGTGTTGGTTTGGTTTGGTTTGGTGTTTTACAAAAATGAAATACTTCGATTCTTTACATTTTAAATCTGCTGGAGCTGCCGGTGACTTAGAATGTATTCCACAAATACTGATGCTTTTAAGTTTTCTAATTGTTGTGTTAGCACTAGTTCTTCTCCTAATCAGAGGCTTGTTTGCAGCGTATGAGTGAGTTGCCAGACACATGCATGGGAGGCATTGACAGTGCATTTTTATGTAGCCAGAGGAAAATGCTGTAATGTACATTCAAACAGCAGACTCTTATCTCACAATTTTCAGTTGGCAGGCTTTGTTTCAGAAGACTGCTTAGATCTTTATTTTTTAAACCTAAAATAGCATTCTAAGCATCTTAGTCTAATATTACTCTATCTGCTGTGAAAGCTCATTATACTCTGCATATATTGTTATGCAGGCTCTTCCTTGTTTCTCTTGCACTACCCATGGAGAGAGAAGAGTGAAAGAACAATGCAAACAATGTTGGTTATGACAACTCTGTGAGGTATCTCTTATACAAACAGACAGAATGGATGGTATGCTGCGGTATATAGGTCAGCCTTTGAAATAGCATAGTGGAGCTCTTACGCTGGACAGACAGTTTTAGAGTTGGGATTGTACTGTTTGCCTCTTGAAACTTGAAGCATAATTGCATTTCAGATATTTACAGCCTAACATGTGTAGTCTGTTCAGTTGAAATTTGTTTCAAGAAACATCCCGTTCCTTAATTGAGTTGAACGCTACAAAAGAAATAACTTTGATAATCCGAGTGTCTTAATTTGATAGAAGAATATGGCCAGGTATTTCAAGCTGCTTGAAGAAGTCAGATGATAAGTTTAAATGTTCATGTAGAGAGCAATAAATAACATCCTTGTGACTTTCTGTATGAAGTGTCACCTCCAAACACTGCTTCGATTAGTACTGTAAAAAGGATTGATATATTTCCATACTTACAACTTTACAATGTTTTCAGATATCTGCACACATAAAGTGCAGTTATATAATTATAGTTTGACACAGCTAATGACAGGGATGCTGACCCCTGCCAGCAGTAGGAAGAAAATAATGGTCTTTATGGCTCCCAATGGTTAGCCTTGCAGAATTATGCACTAGATTCTTCAGTGATTTGCTACCTGGTTCAAAAATACAGAAACCTACAACTCATCTTTCTTGTATGCACTGGTAGTTGTCAGTGCACTGGAAAAATACAGACAGACAGCAGAGGTAGAATGATAGACTGTAGTTGTTTTTAAAAAGGATAAAGAGGAAAAAAGAGGGAGATGGAAGCAAAACCCTTCAAAATGAAAAAGCAGAGTGACATTGGGTAGAATTGGATAAGGAGATATAATACAGTACTTTGTAAGCAGGTAACAATCCCGCTCAATCAGAATTCCACAGAGCAAAAGTGCATATATTTATACACAGCGTTTAGAATAATTTATTGTATAAACTTAACCCCACCATAGAGACTACTCTAAGTAAAATGTTCCATGGTTGTTTACAGAGTGTACATTATTTCCAGTGGCTTGCTTCTATCCGATCTCCATCTGAAACTCAGAACTGTGGCAAGCCAGGGCTCCGAAGGACAGCTCTAAAGCTAAAATGCTGTGTTAGTGTTTTGACAGAACTTTAGATTACGCTCATCTAATTGATCCCCATTTGTTTATTCTGGGCATTTTTTTTTCCTTAGACAACTACTTTGTCCCCTACTGCATTAGAATCGTACTTGAAATTTGTTGGTGCCTCTCAAAAAAAAGTTTAAACAGTTACATTAGTGCTGACTGTTGATTTTTAAGTGTTAAGTATTTTAGTTAGTTTTAGAAAATACCACATAGGAAGAAGGAAAACAGACTTTTCTTTCCTGGGTTACTAGGCCTTAGAATGTAGTCTCAGAGTTGTGGGCAAGCCTCAAATTTACCTCCTTAAATTCCAGTGTTTCAGAAAAGAAGTGGTCCCAATTTTAGTGGAATACAGAAAATAATTTACGTGCGTGCTTTTGAGAAATATTTCTCAATGTTGTTCTGTAAACCAAAGCATTCACAGTCGTTCTGTTTAATTTTCTTACCAGAATGATGTGTTTCATCTCTAGGACATTACTCTCAACCAGCCTATCATGAGGTCTTCTGGAAAAAAGTGAAAACTGTGGAATATTAAGAATGCTGAATTTGCTAAACACTAGAGTGCATGCAGTACCTTTGATGTTTACGTTACACCCAAGAACAGATAGAGCTGCGTTTAAGAAGCTGACAGCGTAGGGGACTGGGCAGTTGCAACTCCTGTTGAATTTGATGTGTGTTGGGGATGATCGCACTTTATCAGGAAGAACTGAGCACCCTCCTGCCCTTAGATTCCCATCTTAGCAGGACTTTCTCATCTTGCTGACATGTACAGAAGCATTGGAAAATGGGCTATACTTAAAATATGACTGCATATTAAGCAGAGAAATGTCCTAATCATGGCAGGATTTAGATAAAGATTCTTGGATATTTAAATCCTGTATTGATGGTAGATGTAACAAAGCTTAGATGGTGGAAGTAAAAACCTTCTTTACACTGTTCTCTCAGCACAGCTCAGGAGTGACCTGCAAGCACCACTTCTCAGTAGTGAGAGGGTATTCCCTGGATCAATGGCTTCTTGGCTTCTGGAACTGACAGCAGGGGCAGTTAGTGGCAGCTTTGTTTATCTTTTTGAAGAGGACACATGCTCTGTGGATGTATAGCATGGTCTGCATACTCTAAAATACTTATTTTAAATTTAGCTTAACCAAATATAAATGTTTCGTGGTTACGTTTTTTGTTACACAACTATGCACTGATTTTCTGCCCAAGGAGTGATTTCTCATTAAAAATACTGAGTTATAAACTGCTCCAAAACATGGTTTATAGCAGAAGCGCCAAACGACTGTTAATTATAGCAGCATTTCCAAAATACTTTCAGACATGGAATTCACATCAAACTTGAATGAAATTTTCTTGGTCATAACATTTTTCTCTACAGCATCCAGTTGGAAAATGGCAACATCACATTATTCTATGGTTAGGCACAGATTACGTAGTGTTAGCAGCAGCAACAAGCATCGCCACTCCACTGCAGGAAGTGCACGGAAGAAAATCTCATCTCCCCTTCCCCTGGAATATCTGCATTTTATGTTCATAGGTTGCAATTAGTGTTAGGTTAGTAAGTCAGGGCATTGAATAAAATGTTTGTCTCTCTTGACTTAGATCTTCAAAGTTTAAAACAGTTTTTCAGCAAAGGTCTTGGTGCAACCGGCATTTGTAATGTCTGTGGTTTTCTTTTGCTTCTTGTGTTTGCAGCAAGTAGTTTATTTTTAGCATTTTAATTTCATATGGCTTTACTTATATTTATATCTTATCTTTCAATTTCGCATATGCTAACACTGTTCCTGAACTGTTCATTTAGTATTTCTCACTGGGCTGCTATTTGATTTGCTATAGACCGTCTTAGTATGGTTTCCTCCCAAGAAGCACACTCCTTTCTAAGTTGCAAAACATACTTGAATTACATGAGCATCTGACAAATCCAGGTTAGTGGAAATGTCAGAATGTTTTAGCATTCACATTCTTGGCTGTTAAACTGCTCTGTACCAATCAAAAGTGGCACGAGTGGCTTTTTTCAAAGGTACTGCTGGCTAAGCATGGAAATTGAGCTGCTGTGGTAGTACTTTTGTCTCCTGCTATTGTTGTTGATGATTATATGGTCTAAAAGGTTAAATGGAAGTTACTGTAGCTGGCATGTATTTTTGTTATATTAAGGAAATTTGCAGCAAACTCCAGTTGCTCATTCTATATGCAAGAAGAAATCAGAACTCTGAAATCAGACATTGATAACCTGTACTCAGGGAAATGGGCCAGTAAGGGAAGTACGAAATCTGCAATGTGAAGAAAAAGATTTATCAAGACAGTTCCTGCCAGAAGAGTAAGAAGATTATGTATACGTGTAAATTCCTCTTGTATCATTGCTACTTTCTACATATATACACACGTATGTTTCTGCTTCATTATGTATTGCTCACTTTGAAGAAAGTGAATTTACTCTAATAATCTGTCATTGCTATTCTGTATTATAAGCAGCTGGCTTCAAAGTCATATTCTGGTGGCAGTTGCCAAAAGTGCATAGGTCTGTGTTGATAAATAACAGGAAACATTTGTTTATTATACAATCATAGTGTTTGCATCAACCTGAAATAATAATAAATAGTGAAAGGAAAAACAGTGGTGAAAAGGGATGATAGCCTTTCAAAAAAGTGTAATTTATCATTTGGCAGACACAGTTGTGAACATTAGTCATAGAAACCTGCAGATAGTAGAGGCTTAATATCAAAGCTAATGATTTATTTTATGTTAATGACTTTCTGCTAGGGCATAAAAGACTGCTCATAATGGACTCTCAGTGCTGTGTTCAGTTACGACGGCTAATGGGATAATCTTACCCAAAATTAAGCTTTTTGAAGTAAATCATGATGTTATTTTTTTCAAGTTAACTCTTGAAAATGTATTGGCAAACTGACTTTTAAAATAAGTGCTTATAATCTGTATGGGAAAATGTGAGGTAAGGGTTTTTTCTTCATTAGCAGTTTTCTTAATTGTGTTTTAAATGTCTGTTTATTTTTTTTTTCCTGAAGAATAATATTAATGACGTGGAAGTCATTCACTTCAGTGGTTTTATCATAGTGCAATAAGTTTTTGTGAGGCACAGTTGTTTTTGTGGGTTGAACAAAGGAAAAGAGTTATCTTTTTGGTGGCCCAGCCAGTAATTTGCAAAATGGTAGTAAAACTCTTAGTTTTGCACTGAGAAGTTTTTAAAATCATGTTTACAATTAGTTATAACCAACATTATATTTCAATAAGAGATAATTTGCCTACTAAAGTTCACATAATGTGCTAATCATGTCTAGTGGTTAATAAAGGCCTCCTATCTCACTCCCCTGATGGCTATAAAAGGCTATTATGTTCATGGCAGCAGTTCAGGTACAGCTGCTGTGTGTTAATAATGCATCATTGTCCCACTAATAAACACAGCAAAGGTCAGCAACCCTGAGGACCTAAAACACCTATTCTCTTTCCAAAATATTTATTAACACCTTAATGGCATATCTATTCATTTTGGTTAGGATTATATCAGTTAATGACCCTCATGGAATCCCGTGTGTTCAGGTTTTGCAACCTACATACTGTTGGGGCTGTTGCACTTATCTCTCCTCCTAAACATTTGTTTTTCATTGCAGCCATGTGTTGTTTCTTTAAGCTTGTCATTCCGTGGACACTTTGTGATTGACTTACTTTGTTTTTTACTTTGGAAATTTTCAATTATTTTTCCTCAGCTAATTTAAGATTGTGTTTAGAGGCCGAATTTTCGTTAGTGGAGATACTTTACAGAAATTGTAACTGTGCAAAAAAACCCTATGTGATTGTGTAACACACCTTCACAGGGGCACACACACACAGGGGTGCATGTATACATATGTGTTTATATGGGCAGTACTTCCTCTAGGTTCCATACATAATTTTATACTAGTGATTTATGTTTTCCTTTTTAGCATGGATTGCTGTATTCATGAAGGTTTTTTAAAATGCATTTTCTACAGACAAAGAACATACTCACATGGGATTTCCATTTTGCCAGGGAAACATGCAAATCAATAGGCCAGTACTTATCTGCATTAAAATTAGGTATACTGTAATTTATGGGCACAGAGATATTGTATTTGTCTTGTATAGCCTCAGATATTCTTTAAGGTAGCCTGGCTATGCGTCCTTAGAGAAAAGCAAAAGTGTTAATTGAACAACATCTCATTTTCTCATCTTGTAGTATTGCCTTTTGTTTTCTGTTACTCATTTTGAAAACCTGATGGTTTTTTTGTGCTGTGTGATTTACTAACAAATGTTCAGAGGGCAGAAAAATACCACTACATTTCCATCAAGAGAAATGAAAGAGCTTAACTAGCTGAAGGGTTTCTATTTGGTGTAGCTCATAGCTTCAATTACACATTTGTCATGCTTTAAATATATAATACATACAATAAAATATGTACAGGCACAGTTGTGATATATGTAGTGTCTGGCTCCATTGCTATTGTTTGTAGTCTCTACGGTTGTCATACGTTGTTCTTTGCACATCATACCCTTACAGCAGAATTTGACACAATTTCTAGCTTTCAGTCCTGCACCATTTTCATTACACAATATACATGAGTTTGACAGGGTGTGTTGAGGACAACTCTGGCAAGCAATTGATATTTTGAAGTGGCAAGCGTTTCAGCAGCTGCCTGCTTGTGAAAAAGGAATGATAAGATATACTGTATTGTTAGTTTCAGGCAAAGCATTAAGGTTTAAGCTCTGTAAAAATGTACACATTATTCGTCAGTGGTGAAGCAAGCCTTTTATGTTTTTTAGAGCTTAGCTCTCTGGCTGATGTGAACTAGAATGACATTGGTTTAATGGTCAGTAAATGAATAGGAGTACTTTGAATTTGAACCACTGCCAATTTTGCACCGACAAAGAGACTGACAAAAGAAAGATTTTATGTGAAAGCAAAGCACAAGCAATGTTTGGGGAGGTGGGGAGAGGGGTAGAGGAACCCAATAGAAATATTCTCCAATGCCGCCTTGTAATGATACTAAAATTGTTAAAACACATCCATTTTACATGGCTCATCGACTACGAACCTAAGCTGTTTCATCTAATGTTCTTTAAAACCTGTTGTATACACATAGTCTTTTAGAATACATTCATATGGAATTTACAGTGTGTTTTTCTAAATACCACACTGTGCCCTGAAGGCCTGTTGGCAGAACATCAGAGTTGTCCACTGCTGGAGTTCCCAAGTCTCTCTCTGTCTGGTAGTGGGAAATTGTAGTTTAATCAGTTATGGCACTTTCAGTGTGTAACATTCATTAGTAAGGCAATTTGTCATGACTGTTAATAGTCAGGATGCATCTGCTCTCTCTTCAGTTACGGAGCGTGATAAGCAAGAGGGCAAATATTTCAGTATCTAATAATATTAGCATGTTTGAAAACTGTAGTTCAAGGTTAGTGCACAAAACACAAACAGGAGATTAATAATGACCTATTTATTTTTGCTGGTTTTACCTTTACAGATTTGATTTTAAAGTACCCTAATGCTCTTATGACTTGTACATTATCTAGCTGGGTATTAGAAAGTAAATGTTAGCATCTTCAGTGTTTATCAAAGACTTTTCCTTTATTATCATAAATTTGAAGTTAGGATATTTTCAAAGACTTGCAAATACTTATAATTGAGACACATAATTTTCCAGTGTGTCAGTAATAAATTGTTCACAGTATAGTTTTGGACAGTAGCAGGCCTTCTACGGTGTTAGTTTTGTGGCTGGGCAACTTAAAATGTTATAAAAGATATTTGGTGCCGATCAAATAGACAACATGCCATTAGAAAAATATTCTCTTCTCCCTGAAAACTGGATTGTAATCACTGTTCACTGTTTTAAATACGTAAGGTTAAATTGTTTCCTATAGTCTAGAAAGCTTAGAGGGTTTTTTTCACATAGATCTGATAACCCTCATGTATTACATAGTACGGTAGCTGCACACACAATAGCTTGCTGACACATTTTAATTTTTGATTAAAATCCCCCAAATTTTAACATAATGATTTCTTTGGAAATTGAGCCCAATCTTGGTAAAATCCGTTCTTGCTAGTAACAAAAGCTGTTACTGTTTAAGTTCCTGTTCAGCAGTTAGTTGGTACGCTTCACTGGATGTTGTCAAAAAGGCTTTTCTCTTGATTGACAACCCTGTAGGAATGTGAATGGAGATTTTAATTGCATATCATGTGTGCATATCAGAGTGAGTGGATTCACTGACTCTGCTTAGCTCCATATCTCTACAGGTCAGCCATGCCAAAACACGTTTTTTTAATAAACAATTGATATATTTTCCAATGAGAGAGGAAAAGGGCATGCAAGTGAAGAATGGACTGTACAGCACAAGATTCCTGTGAATTTCAGAAGAAAAATGTGTGCAATAAGTTTTCAGAATGTTTTAGCACAATTAAGAAGTATTTTGATGATGTAAATTCATTTCAAATCTAAGTTGGCCAAAGACTGCTAGAATATATTCATCTCCTGGCATTTGCTGGATGTGGTTTTTTGTTTATTTTTGTTGTTGTTTTTCTTCTTCTTTTTTTTTTTTTTTAAGAGTACTTTGAAGAAAATCCATCAGAAAAAAAGTAAAGGGAGTAAAAACATTTACTGAAACAGGCTGGCCTTGTGTCTTGCACCTTTGTAGAAGATAGAGGGAAACGATGGGGCTTTTTTCATTTGTGTGGGCGATAGCGGGCTTTTTAATTCATACTGGATTTGATCTGCACTCTTTAGGCAACACTGTTTCTTTAGGGGGAGATTTACCTAAGTAAAGACTGGCAGGGACCTCAGTTTTGAGCCTGATAATAAAGCCGTAATGCAACTTAAATATCAGTGTGGGGATTGTTTTTGTGGGGTTTTTTTGTTTGTTTTGTTTTGTTTTTTCCCCCTTAAAAACAGTAAATGATGCATCACTGCAAAATGACACGGATAAACAGACCTCAACATTTTCCATAGCCAAGAACATTGCAGGTGAAAATGACAAAACAAAAGATTCGTTATTATGAATAGTCATTAGATTTTTGTGTCTCAAATTAGATTCCAGGTTTCATTTTACATCAGAAACCACAACATCAACTGTATTATTTTTAAAGATCATAAAGCAGTGGCAACTGAAAGCACAACTACAACACAGTTGTGGGGAACTTTTAGCTGAGTTAGTGTTTTCTGTCTGTAGAGGGATGTTGAAATCTAACGGGGGATGACAGTTGCTTTTTTCCAGGAGGACCCCTGGGAAGGAATTGTTACTTAGTCAAAAAGTTTCTTTCCAGGTTTGTCATTTGCTCTCAGATGAAAAGCAAATTGGCTGGCTTCTGCCGTTTTACCCTTTGTGTAGGGCCAGCTTGCACTTTCAGGTTACATTTGTGTAAAGGGTGGGAATGGAGGATGCCAACCACTTGTTGAATCTGAAGGTTACAACAGCAAATCCCATCACCTTATCTGACCCTGTATGGAGCCTTTAAACTCCTGTGCTGGACTAACGTGTATCTCCCCCAATTTTTTATTGAACATCAGTGAACTCTTAGAAGTGTTTAGAATCTGTGAATACTTTAAGAAGAAAACCAACAAGACTTTGCTACATTTCTAATGAAACAAACTGCTTCTGACTTAATATATTACATCAATGGCTGGTTGGGTCTATTAAGAACTAACACCTTCAGGCATTTTTAGGATTTATGAGTAGAAAATAGAGGGAAATGGGAAATGGCAAAGATAGTAGTCTGAGAGTACAATTCCCTCTGTAGAGTGCACATTCAAATCCTATAAGCAAATGCATCAATGAGAAGCTGTGGCTTGATAGACACCCAAAGGTGTTTGTGTTTAGATTTGTCTGGGTTCACACCTCTGCAAGTTTCAGACCTTTGGCACTGATAGAGCTTTTAGAGAGAATTTTTAATGTTGTTCCTGGTTTTTGGGAGCTTTCCATCATAGCCAGCAGGTCCACAAGGCTGCCCAAACCAGGAAGAATTGTAGACATTGGAAGGAGAAACCTTTAAGAAATGAAAAATGTTTAAATATTTTTCTCATTGTTGAGAAAATATACGGATTGTGCAACACGGTAAAGGTGGTTCAGCTTGTGACTCAGGTTTTAAGAAAAATGGGAGTGGACCCCAAAGCTATAAGTTTAGATTAGCACTAGGGCCGTTTTTTGTAAATTGCCATGGTAGCGCTTGTAATAACATTGGGAAGATTACAACATTGCTGTCTTGAGGACTTCCTTTGTTCAGGACTTCATTAGATTATGAAGTCAAACACTAGAAGGCTGGGAATACCGGATTTAAGGATGTCTTGATTTTGCTCTTTTGTATGTTGTCATTGGCAGGAATTGGAGTGAATCAGAGGATGTAGAGTAAGCGATCATGCCATTGCAACTTTATTGTTCATGCAGTTACAAGAAGCACCTGCGTTAGGCTTTCAGGCTTTTTGCACTATTTGGCCTCTTGACTTTGTAACCCAAACAATATTTTTTCAGAAGTATCTTGTTTTTTGTATGTTACTGATTCATTGGATTGTATCCGTGACATTCTTGCTATCATCTATCAGGAGGGTTTGAGTCTCTTCAGCATTGCTGCACAGATTTCTCTGCTGCAGCGTTAACTGTTCACAGCAGGGAGAGTTTTGTTATGGTGAGTGAGGGGAGCACCTCATCTTGCTTGGGCTTTCTCTTACCAGTCCTTTCCCTTTGTGAATACTGGCTGCAGTGAAGCATGCTTATGATCTAAAGATTTGGAGTCCAACAAGACTTTGTGCTTCCATTCAGCGAGATCTGGACAGGCTGGAGGACTGGGCAGACAAGAACCTGATGAAATTCAACAAGGCAAGTGTAGGGTCTGGCACCTGGGGAGGAATAACCCCAGGCACCAATATATGTTGGGGACAGAGGTGCTGGAAAGCAGCACTGCAGAAAAGGACTTGGGAGTTCTGATCGACAACAGTTGACCATGAGTCAGCAATGTGCCCTTGTGGCCAAGAAGGCCAATGGTATCGTGGGTGCATTAGGAAAAGTGTGACCAGCAGGCTGAGAGAGGTTCTCCTCCCCATCTACTCTGCCCTGGTGAGGCCACATCTGGAGCACTGCGTCCAGTTCTGGGCTCTCCGGTTTAAGAAGGACGAGGAATTACTGGAGGGAGTCCAGTGGAGGTTTAAAAAGGTAATGAGGGGTCTGGAGGATCTTTCTTATGAGGAAAGATGGAGAGAGCTTGGTCTGTTCAGCCTGGAGAGGAGAAGGCTGAGAGGGGATCTCATCAATGTTTATAAATATCTCAAGGACAGGTGTCAAGAGGATGGGACTAGAGTCTTTTTGGTGGTGCCCAATGATAGCATGAGGGGCAGCGGGCACAGACTGAAACATAGGAGGTTCCATCTGAATATGAGGAGAAACTTCTTTATTTTTTAGGGTGCCAGAGCGCTGGAACAGGCTGCCCAGAGAGGTTGTGGAGTCTCCTTCTCTGGAGACATTCAAGACCCACCTGGACACATTCCCTGTGCAATCTAGTCAAGGTGAACCTGCTTTAGCAGGTGGGTTGGACTGGATGATCTCCAGAGGTCCCTTCCATCCCCAACCATTCTGTGATTCTGTGATACTTTTGTTGGTTATTATTTTGTCATGATGGCCATATTTTGGGCTGAGGGCCTCAAGCCTAAGTTAAGGCTTTAGTAATTTCAAGATTTTACCTCTGAACAAAAACTCAAATAAAAGTCACTTTTCTATCTCAGTATCTTTTCTTCTGCTGAATTTCAAAGATGAGCTACACATAATGGAGCTAGTTGAGTTTCCTTAAGGTTAAAAATACCACTTGAACTCCAAATACCATTATTGTGACCAAATGTACAGTAATATGTACTATAGCTAAACCCGCAATTGTGAAATTAGGGAAATGCTATTTTATATATATTTTTTATCATATATAGATGCTATGCTTATAGAAATAATTAAAGTAGCGTCTGTTAAATGTTTATAATAAACTCTGAATTTGTATAAATTACTTTAGTTCTAGTAAAACTAGAGGATTTAGTATACAAATCCCTAGAGTTTGTCCTGTGATATTTTTCTTTGGAGCTACAAGGGAGTCCATTTATATAATAATGAATGTGCAGGAAAAAATATTTTTGAAATGGAAAAATGTATTATTCAGCTGAATCCATTGCCCTTTTAGGAGTACTCTGATTCCAGAGGACTTCCACAAACAGAACATTACAGTGCAAATACTAAAGCAGCATTCTCTAACTCGGCTTTGATTTTGTTCACTCTTTTCAGAAATTCAAAATGTAAAAAAGGTAAAGTTCTGAATTTAGAAGTTTTTGCTTGGAGAAGAAGATTGCAGATTTTCTAGGAAACAGTTAATTACAATAGGAGTAGCCCTTTACCTGCTGCTTCCTACATGGTTGCCTGAGTCTCTAGCAGTGTTGGAAGCTTATGTTAGAGCTATAAGCATATTTTGAAGCAATGGGGCATAGTGATCCACCAGACCTGAAAGTTAATTTTCTGCCGTTCACTTAGCAGAATCTTCCCTTATTCTTACTACTGAGCTTGCAATGGACCCATACAAAGCTGAAAATAACAGCATTGGAAGGCCTATATCCCTATTTGTTAGGAGTTAAAAATAGAAGAGTATCATAATCATCAGGTCTTGTTATCCTAGGTAAGGATAAAACATGAGGTGAGGAAATGTGGGCTTTCCATCCACTCTGGTGGCTAAAAAACTAACACTGTTGTTTAGTCAAGCGGGGGAGAGGAGAGCAGGGAAAGGGAGCACCAAGCATTTAAGGAACTCATCTAAGGGGAAGAGCTGGGGCTGTGGTGTCTCAGTGCTGCTTTCAGCACGTGTTTGCATTTTGCCATCAGTGAACATTAGTCTCATTTCCGCCAGGAGAGACCTTTCTCCCTTTATCTTTCAAGTATTCTCCCTTTACAAATCCTGAGCTTTGAAAACTCGGAAGAATTGCAACGTTACTTAGAGCACCTGTTTCCCAGTGATTAAGAATTTGTACTAGAACAGAAGAAAACATGAAGATATCCTGTAGAAAATAGATTTTCTGACTGGTCTTGGCCAAAGCTGGACACCATTTCCACCAGCATGGACACGTAAGCTGCCTCCAAGGAGAAGCTGAGCCGCTTGCTAGTTGAGAAGGGGACAGCACTGAAGGGTCCTGAAGTCCCCGTGCTCTCAGTGGAGAAGGGTGGGAGGGGTGTGTGGTGTGTGCCCCAGGCAGACTCACTTTCACCCTCAGTTCTTCAGGTTGATTCAGAAATCTCTGGTTCAAAGACATGCCTGTTTTAAGGAAAACAGTCAAATTCAGATTTACATGACAGCAGAGCTATTAGGATTAGGACTGATCAATTGAAGTAGTAGGGGATGATGTGAAAAGTTCCATGAATGTGCATTTACGGTCTTTATGGTGCATTATGTTTCTCTTTCTGTGGACTTGCGTGACTCCAGGCAACGTTTACTTGCTCACAGAACAAAACCCCTGAGCTACAGGGGCTTCTCTGGGGAAGTGCTTTCTGTCTTCGGTCCCTGAAATGTCACGTTAGCTATTCCGTTGCTGCCTTCATCTCCTACTTTCTTCGGTCATGTTCTGTACATGTCATTGACATCTTGCAACAGAGGCTGTCTCTTCAGCAGCTGATTTACCGTCTCCTGCCAGGGCATGTCTTTTAAGAAGGCAAAGTCCAAAAATATCAGGAAATCCTTTTGTGACCGTTACATTGCTGAGGTCACATAAGAAAAATGGGGAGACGTAGTCTCTCCAAAAATAGATCCTGATGAGAGAAAGAGCAGTCTCCAGCAACAGAGGGACAGGTCCTTCAACACAAACTTAATTGTGGAGGAGGTCTAGAGAAACACTATGAGATGCTGTGCCATCTCACCCCTCCCTGTTCACACAACCCCCTCTCTCTGTCTCTGCTAAAATCACTCTTCTCCACATCCCAATTAATTATCTCCTAACTTGGATGAGAACCACATTCTTTCTCATTTTGGCCCTTATTTGATAGTTGAATAACTTATGCCTGTAGCTCTTAAAAAAAAAAAAAGATGACATGTTTGGAGTACACAGAGTGGACCACTCTGTTACGTGAGTTCTTTTCCCTTTATGCTTCTCCACAGTACACTGTAAAGAGAATTTTACTGTTTGAGTTTTGATTTTTCCCCTTCTTCTCTGCCTATACAAACAGTACAGTTGAATCTGTAGCTGAAAAGCTGGCAAATTAATCCTGCTGTACAGAAATAGTTAAAAAAAACAAAACCAAACACCCATAATATTATTAACCACACTAGTCCTGAAGTAATGAAAGGGCTTCCTTATACCCATGAAAGTGAGGAAAAGAAAGCTCAGAATTAGAGCTGGAATTCCATACTTAGCTTGAAATTTCTAGTTATGGCAGCATAGTTTGTATATAGGATTATTACTCTTTGGCAAGCCATGCTGTATCTAAACACTTTTGGGTGGGCTAAGGATGAAGTTTCAGTTTAAATCAGAATTTTCTTGCTTTGTGGTTTTAAACTTTAGATTATAATAACATTTCATGACCATCAATTTTTATAGTACAGTTCATTTGTAGAAGATGCTATTTTTACACAGTTCTAGTGCTCATAGAATTCTGTTGCATTACATTTTAAAAGGTGATCTTCATTATGTTTTTCCCGATAAAGAAATGTATCATCCAGGATAGAGACAAACTCTTTGTGAAATAATTCAACAGATCTTGTATTTTCTTACAGTTTTGTCCAATTATCTTAAAAAGGAATGCAACCATGAGCAAAACTTTACCCCCTTGGTGCTTTACTATATGGGCTGAAATGCACTCCTGAATATCTTATTACATTCTGCATACACCCCTTGTATAGTTCTGCCAATGTCTGTCACCAGTCCTGCCTTAATACAGTATCCTTTGTATCTTGTGTTTAGACTCAGTGTAGCACAAGTACAAAGCTGCTGTCTTTTTAGTGTTGAATTTTTAATGTGTTTCAGCATTTGTAATGATTTCATTACAGTACTGAACAGAATTGGACTTTATTTTTGCAGATACCACTGCCTTTGAAAAAGGAACCATTATTCCCTCCCTTGAAAAAGTGTGTACAGTACATGGCGTACTCTGTTCTGTATGTATCTATGTCTCCAAATTAGTTTGTATCACCTCTGTAATAAAACTCCTTTTCTCCCAGCACTACTCTGAAATTGCCTTTCATACTCAATGTAACCTATGAATTGGTCCTGTGAGTGAGTCATTCCAAGGTTGTTGTTCTTCCCTTATAACTATATTTAATATAAAATACTGTGCTCTATGTTATGTCCATCTTGTTCAGATGGAACAGTGTCTGCTGAGATGGAAAAGCAGAATGCAATATCAGAATACATTTAAATGTAATAACATCTCTAGAATCTTTCTTTTTATGGTACAGAAATAACAGCTCTCCTGCCCTTGTCACTGCTTTAGCTTTTAGAGCCTTGTGGTACCAGAGTATTTCAACCACAGGCAGCTCTTACCCTTGCAAAAATGCCACTGATGTCCAGAGGAGTTTTGTTTTCTTCGGGAACTGTGATTTGGCCTCAGGTCAGCTACATAACCCTATCTGAGGTAGCCCTTTTTCTTAGCTAAAGATTTACATAAGCTTTATTGTTCTAGATGTCCTGTACATTTCTTGTATTAACAAAATGATACACCCAGGGTTAATTTTCAGGACTGTTGCGTTTTATACATACTGGCCCTAAAGCAACCTTACCGAGAACATTAAATTAATTTTCTCTTTAGTGTTGTTTTTCCTATAAGTACATGTGCATTCCAAGGTACATCAAACACAAAGATTTTAAAGTATTTAACCAGTGTTAGCTATCACAGTTACAAAATCACATTTTATCTCTCCATCCTGCAGTTGCAAAACTGTGGCTGAGTTTCATTTGAGTTGTGCTTTCCTCAAAAAAAAACATCAGTCAGTTTCACTTTTCCCTTTGTAGTGGATCAATTTGAAAGGTATTTCATTAGGAAGACAGAGGCATGTGCAAGCTGTGAGTCTCGGGTAAGAGACAAATGCACAAATTCACGTGTACCACTGGTATCCTGCATCTCTGCAATGCTCCCTGTAAGATTCCTTGCAGGTGTTTTTCCCAATAAGTAGATGCCGATAGTTGGAAGGGAAGTTCAGTGGCTGAGGGAGACTTGGTTTTGTTGTAAAACAATCAGGTATCTTTCCACCTGCATGCTCTCACTCAGGGCTTTCAGAAACACGTGACTCTTATGAAACTGTGATGCTGTCAGGGTGTGATTCAGGGACATCTCCATAGTTCCTTCAGGACTGAATTGTAAAAAAATTCCATGTTTTCTTCAAACCATTCTTCAAAATCCTTGCATAAATAGATACATGCAACTAAAGAATCAGTCTAGTTTTCCATGCAGAGAGGTTGTCCACTGCTCCTTTGAGCTGTTTCTTGACCCAATTCCATGTTACATTTTTGTTGCTGTGATTGACAACAGGCCGTGTATGTGGTTGAGTGCCATGGGCCTGAGTGATGTGAATTTGTGGCACATGGGCTGTTATACAGTAGCGTTTTGCGCAGAGACTTCATGCCCACACAGCACGCCTTTGTGTGAAGATACTCTGCTTTGAAAACCATGGACATTATTCCTTACTAGTCCTTCAGGCTAAGTTTTTGTCTCAGTAGGTGAGCTGGTTGGGTTTGCCATGTGGCTGTAAGAAGGCTACCAAGCAAAGAGGGGGCAGACTTCACTTTTTAGTTACAAATTTTAAATGGGTTTTAGCCAGTTCTGAAAGCGGGCCCTAAAATTGCATGGAAATTTTCCAAAACTGTGAATATACTTTGAACTGATGTAGGTGCTAATCTGTCTGTGTATGCAAACCCCATGTATACATCTACCTTAGGCATATTTGGGAAGCAGCGTCTAGATGCACTGTTAGTGCAGGTAATTCAAGGTTAAAATGTCCTAAAACTCAGCACTGGATGTGATTCCAGTGGCAAACTGTTCTTCTTAAAAAGAGATTGAATGTGATTTGGCATTGGCAGCCCTGGCTAACTGAAGTATATAACAACCATTCTAGTTTGCAGTGGTCTGTCTTTACAAGTGTTTCAGGAATCATTTTGAAGTAGAAATCTGAGAATATGAGATACATAGAAAGAAATGCTTCTGCCTGTCATGAAAAATCTGTATCTAGCTGAAGGCTACAGTTATTGTGAAGAAGAATGATAGTATCTCAGCTATGCAGTATGCATTTTTGACTGTCTAAATTTGCATGTATTTAATGCATTGAACTGTTTTAAAAACACTGTTCCAAGGATACTTGTCAAAATATTTTCTATAATGGAAGAATTTAAATCTCATTAACATATTCATGTTATAAACTTATGGGCATTTTTTTTTTGTCCAAGGAAATGCATAATTTATATTCACATATAAATATCTGATAGATACTATATTCAGATGTAGAACATAGCTCATGTTTAAATTGAACTTGGATGATGTTCAGTCATAATACATCTTACTCATCAATACAGCTTTACGTAGTTATTCATTAATATTCTTTTAAAGGAGTGGAGAAATGTTTTATACCTGCAACCTATCTCTTATAGGTTTTTTGAGTTTTTTTTTTGTTTGTTTGTTTGTTTTTGTTGGTTTTTTATATTGGAATAACAAAATGTAGATAAAGCTACACTGGATACTTGTTTTGTGCAAAACTTGATCTGTATGCGTAATACTTACAAATAAAGGTGCAAGAGCACATAGCCGAGATGTCAGGTAAGACGACATCTATATGAGCTCTCTGCTGAATTCTGAGTAATCTTTTGTTAGTTCCCCAAATAACTCAGTCTAATCAAATACAGGGACGTAAGCGATATCATGTAATAGCTTTTTGGAATCAATAAATATGCCATGGTTTTGAATTACTAGCAGTGTAGATCTGGCTGATAAGCTCAATTGTTGGAAAACTGATCCCATAAAAGTGAGAAGTGAGATCTTTAAAAAAAATCAGATAAAAGCCAAATCTTTTATGAAACAGAAATAAACTGTGTCCAAGTTCTACTTTGCACAAATTTGGACAAATAATTAATGATATGAGAGGAAGAAATACGCAGTTTTAGCAGTGAGATCTTTCAGGATCCAGATTGTTAATTATGGGTTAACAAGAATTTTGGGTTAAAGAAATGAGATATCAGTTTTCTGAATCTTCATAACATCTTCAGAAAAGTGCCTTGATACCAGTATTTAAATTAGAAACATGGGTGTGATTGTGACAGAGGTCTATACTGGTTGCTTTCTAAAGCTTACATAACAGGCAAAACTTTGGGATAGGAATCATCCATAAAACAGGCATGGCCAGTTTAGGAGTAGAGATAGGTGACAGAGATGATTCCTCAAAGTATCCTTTTCTTTGTTCATCTGGCTTGCCAGTGTGCCTTAGTTTGTGACTCTCAGGCATCTAAAATTAATGTGACATCTTATTAAAAGGATGGTGAAGCTTATGTATGGTATGTTAAGCTTCCCTAGGTAGGAAAGAGTGTTCTAATGTTGAACAGCAAGAATTGCTAATGTGTGCTGCTGATCTTTCTTGATTGAGGTTCCTCATGCGTTAGCCATCCCATTCTTCACTGGGTCTGGGCTGAAATATGGTTTCTTTGCCCCACTGTTCACTAATGACTTTCAGACCTCTTGATGGACTTTGATGGTGTAGGAAATCTTGTTCGGTTTTCATGACCAAAGTACTTGAAATTTCCATAAAAGATCGCCAGCATTTTTTGGGTGATATGTGGGTTTATTGAGTAAGTTTTGTGGTGGTTGATCTTCCCTGAGATGCTTGTGGAATTTGGATCTATTCATCTGAGACTCACCTGTGCAATGGGTGCTGATGTTCCTGTGTTGGTGACATGATCTGTGCTAGTGCACAGTGGCAGGCCTACTGGGAGGGGAGCTGCTGGGACTGAGAGGCTGGTGTGTTGTCAGTGCACTTGTTACGGAGAATGGATGACAGTTTGATGCCCCCGTATGTACTTTAATGGAAGCTCTATGGATAGTAGCATTTATAGAGCTGAGATAGATTTAATGAAGATAATATATTTTGTAGCTTGGACTGTTTTGGTTCAGTACTCGTCATTTATTTATATGCCGGTAACATCCATAGTTAGTCCTGTATAGATTAATAACACTATATTTAGTAAATACAAACTATAATAATTGTGCTATTTAATTTGGGTCTAATAAGTACTTGCCAGACTAATGTGTAGTCATGTAGTTGGGCAGATGTACAAAAATGTCATTAACTTGTTTTGATTTGCGGACAGTGATGTATGTGGCAATGTCTGTGAATACTCCTGCTTTTCTTACACCACAGCTACCTCATTTGCCAAATATGGCTATGATCCTTTGTCCATGTTAATTGAGAATGGCATCCTTATTCATCATGTGCAGGGTTTTTTTCAGCCATTAAAATGCTGTCCAAAGACTACTCAACTGAGGAAAACTACAGAATAATACAGAGTCCTTGTTTATCTGTTGTTGTAAGCCGTCTGTTTTATCCTATTGTAATGAATGGGAAAAGGAACTCTCACGTCTGAATGCAATGCTGTTGCTAAAGAACACAAATTCCTTTTGGAACATCAGCATTAATAATTGGGCCGGGACTTGCCCTTTCATCAGCAACGTCTCTGTTCAATGTTTCTTCTTCTTCTTTTTGATCTTCTCAAAAATAAGTGAAAAATGCATTAAGATAATTTACATTAGTTGTCATAAACTGTGTTTATTTCTTTGATAATAGAGGTTTCCATTCCTTGATTAAACTTATGTTTATATTAGACATTTTCCAGGGACGCATAAATTCGTATGACAGGTAAAGTCTACATACTCCTAGTACCTAGTGCCAGCTTGAGTTGAATTTGGACACATGACATAAATAAAAGTGGTTTTATGTTTCACCTTCATCTGGTAGGTGAGCACTCCACCTTTTCTTGTGAAACATAATCGGTTTTGACATGGCAAAATTAGATCCTGGCTATTTATTATCTGCTGAAATCAAAAACCATAACTGCGAAAGCATGTGGCAAGTCCATTGGAGCAGCTTGCATGCAGAGAAGAAAAGGGGAGGCATTCCAATTTTATAAGCTCAAGGTGATTTTCTCTAACACCTAAACCGTTTTAATTAATTACCCTGAAAGACTGAGTAAATTATTATTTGAATACTTTATGGCATTACATGTTAACATTTCAAGGACAAAGTGCTGTACTTACTTTTCAACAATGCTTCATCTGTCAGAATATATCTTCTGAATTTATGTAGTATACTGCAGTGTAAAGGGTAGTCAGAACTTGAGTACTATGAATTATTACAAGGAACCTGAGTCAAATATGATCTACTGAAATGGGAGCCCTAATATTTATGGACAACTGGTTGGGACCTACAAATTAAGTAAACCACAGGTCTTGCTTCTGAAGAATTAAGATTTTTAAAATCTTTTCCTTACATGATTTTTTGCTATTTTTTTTTTATGTGAAAGTATTAACTGAATGCCATTTAAAACATTGGCTGTAATATGAGTATAGGCTCTGCTGCTAATGGCATGTCTGTGAAATACAGCTCTGCATATTTTCAGGGTGAGATGCTGCTACACTTGCACTGCTTACACAAAATGCAGAACATCTCCATTTTCTTTTCCTTTTTGACTTTCAGTTTGACACGTTAGCTTTGGAAATACAACAGGATATGAAACAGGTACCTGCTTGGTGGACATACCTGCCTGTTTCATATAACCTCTTTAAATCAGTGGCATATGTGACATGTGATAGGTTGTTTAGGGGGTGTTTGTAACCAAAACATCAGCTGTTCCCCAGCTTTACTGGAGCTGTACTCCACAGATATAATCTTTCTTCCTCTGGAAGAGCATACAACCTTTTAGTAACTTCATCCTACCATCAGTAGATTAGATTAAATCCCCATTTACTGCATTATATTAATATTTTCAATGGCATACTAATCCAAGAAATAAATGTGTCAGTTTCTATGGCTACCCTGTAATGGGCACAGCCATAAGACAGTGCCTTAAGGCCACATAAAAGACTTAATGTACAGATTGAATAGAAGCACATTATTTATTACTAAGCTATCAAGCTGAGAAAATTTAGTGATCTCATTTTTTAGATTTGCTCATTTGACCTGGGCCAATTTGCTTGGCTGATAATATTGAGTATTTAATATCACAATGTTTTCTCAGTTTTAAGGATAAAGTGGCTGGCACTAATTTCTTCCAGGACAGTTTTGGAGAATTAATGATTTTTATACTCCTGTGATACTTATTGATAGTTCTTTGCATTTTTTTTTTGCTTGAAAATTAAGTAACACTTTCAGCATCTGAACACATTAGAATTCAAATGTATGGCTGTACAAAATAAGAGAGACATTCCTTTCTTCCTCCTCTTACCCCCAAACCTCAATATATATTGAGGCATTCTGAGCTGTAAATAACTTTACCATGAAGTAAGATGGTGTGACTGGCATGAGTCTCAGGGACTTCTCTGACTCTGGAGAGTCTTTGAGACTGATGCCATTTGGTCATTCAAAGACAAAGCTCATCAGCATTGTCTGTGGTGGGTTGCCCTCGGTGGAGCACTGGAACTGTAACATGCCTTTATAATTTCTTACCTGGGGATCCACATGTGGAGCTTAGTTCTTGGAGCTGCGTGACACGTATCTCTTCACCCTCTGCCCTGTGACGGCTTTAATGTGTTGCTCACAGGGTAAGAAAAGCAGCCACCTGTGATGCAGATTAATCCCCACCACAATTTGGCTCCCAGCAGCAGCAATGGGGTTATCAAGCGCTGAGCTGATGCAGTCCAGGGCATGTCTGTCCTCATTCATACTAGAAGAACGGTAAGTGTCCTTAGCGATGAATTACAGAAGTAAAACACTCAGGAGACCTGTTTGGCTGCAAGCAAACAGAAAATGACTGCAGGGCCTGTTGATTAGAGAAGGTCTGGGGTCAGGCCCGTCAAATACCGGATGAAAGATGGTGGGAGCAATGAGGCAGCACACTGTGACAGCAGATTTCTTCTTCCAGTGTTTCTCCTCCTTTTGAGAACCTAACGGTGCTTTAGGAAGTGGTGATTGTATCATGGCATGAATGTATACTAGTGAGTCACCAAATAATGTAACTTTGTGAAAAATTTGTTTCTTGAATATGATTTGAGGAATCTGCAGGTTATTTTCTTGCCTGTTATGTGGTTATCACATAATTTTCAAAAGCCTTGTTGAAAGACAAAATTGTTCCTACAAAATATTCTTTTACACTTCCTAAGAGAACTACTAATAACACTTTTAGACTGCACCACTTGCCAAGAGCTGACATTTTCAGAATTTCAAATGTCAATAAAACTGCTTAAAACATTGCAAGGAGGCTGAGTGAAGACAAGTGAGACTTAGCAGAACATATTAGTGGTTTTAACGTGGGTCTACTTAAGCCTTAAAATTTATGTTCTGGAAAAGCCCATTTCCAGTAAGTCAAAATAACCTTCACGACAAGTTTTATCAACGTAAATGCTAAAGACAAGTGACAGATATGTATAGTACACAGCTCATGTGGAATGCAAACATAAAGTTTTAACCCTTGAGCTTATTACAAAAAAAAATAACACGCCTGTGAGGTAATATAGACCAAGGAAAGCAGTTGGTAGCATCTTTGTCACCTCACAAAGACTAACATTTACATGTTTTTTTGGTATGTGCTTGCCATTACCAACACTAAATTTGCTCTTAAGTATGTTTGCCCATTCAGGCACATCTAGCATAACTAACAAATGGTTATTACACAGTCTCACTGAAGGTCAGAATAGCTGCTTGGAAAATATCTACAACTATTTACAGTGTAAATGTTAGAGGAAAGAGGAAGTTTTAGGCTTCTGGGCCTGTACACGTTAAGCAAAAAAAAACTGGTAACATAGATAGTTCATGTTATAAACCGTCCCTGCACTGTGTAAGTGTTTCCAAGCACTAAATTTACTAGAGACGTATGTTTTGTCCCTTACGTGCAGCACCTTTGTGCAGTGTGTTCTGGTACATGGAAAGCACCTGATGTGCTGAGCACGTTGTTGTGTCAGGGACAAAGGCTTACGCAGCAATGCGGTTAAACTGCTGCAGCTTGTCGAATTTTGTTTGCTGTCTCAAGAGAAAAAACCTCAAGATTTCATCAGCTGCCTATAAAGAACTAGTCTTTACATTCAGTGCCAGTAAAGCGCTATAATCAGGACAGCCTTTCTGGGAGAGCTCAGGGTACTGTACGAGTCATGCGGTCACAGTCATTCTGGCAGCACTTTTCACAATTAGTTCAGATGCAGTCTTGTACTTTCTAGATTAGCACTGTTGGTGGGGGGATGAATGGCAAAGGAAACAATCACTGTTTAAGCCTTTCGTTTGAAAGAAATGTAATGTTGCTAGCAACAAAATTATTTTCCATGTGGACTAAGACATCTTGTTGTGTTTATTGTATTCTGCAAAATACTGAGCATAGCATTATTATAAGCAAATGAGATTTTCCGAGTAACAAGTGCCCTCTGTTTAAACAAATAATTTTCTATGCAAAGGTTAAACACTGAGAGATTTTTCTTGTTCGAGTCATGCTCATGACTTTGGAAAGTCACCAAGGAAGTATGCTTAAAAAAGAAAATGCGAATGGAAAATTCTGAAGCATTTTGCCCTTTTGGTTCCTAAGAGTGAGTTATCGTTTCTCTACACTGTGGTCATTAATAATGACAGATGTATGTGGTGCAGAGTTCACCTACATTATTGTCAGTAACAGGGATAGAGAAAGAATATTTATTACAGCAGAAGGAGGGAGGGGAAAGACATGATGTTGAACCAGAAGACAAGAGCAGAGTTCAGTGTTTTTCGTTTGGGTGGGGAGGAGGGTTAGCAGAGAGCATGCATTAAGGTTTCTTAGAGACCAATGCAGCTCTCATTGAAGTTGGTTGACATACAGCTACAGGCTGCTGTGAGAGCTGGATTGATTGGCTCTTTAATATATTGTGCTTTACAGTACTTCAGTAATGCAGATTTATTTCACCTCAGCAAAAGCTCTTACTGGTTAGGATTTGCAAACAAGCATGGTAACAATCCCTTTTTATTTATATATTTTCGTGAACTGGTCAAGCATTAAATCGTGTTCATGAAATGATAAAAGACACTCCCAGCTTGACACCTATCCATTTTGAAAATACAAGCCAGTATAGCTTTAGGTTCTGCACCTGTCTTGTAGCACAACTTACCAATTTTTCCGATTTTTATTATTCCTTTGTCCTTTTTAAACAACCAACAAACAAACAACCCCCAAATATCCTTTTTGTTTCTTATTTTGCTGTGTGAAAAATAAACACAGCATCCCCCAGACTAGCAGGGAGACATATGAACTGACAGTCTGTGGGCATCACTGCAGACCATGTACCCATTGGCCCATGTTTAATCCCACGTATCTTTAGTCATTTCACTGTGCCATTAAGAGTACTCTGAAGTCAAAGAAGTGATGTAGCATCTCCAAAGGGGCCATTTCAATATTAGGAGCCTGAGTCAGTGGCTGAGCTTGAAATTCAAGCCTTGAGGTCGTCATTCTGTTTAAAAATGAAACTGAGGAGATGGGCAATTAGTCCAAAATTTCATTTGGTACTGAATGATTTTTGGGAATATGAAAACATGGTGTAATTTATTTATCATCTGAAAAATTATGTTCTGCTTAAGGAATTATTCCCAGATGAATTTACATAGCATGAAGGACAAATAGATGGAACAGGGATGCCTGACTTTTTGCACAAGATTGGATCATTGTACCTTTGCCACCACACTTTATCCAGTGCCAAGTGATTTGTAAATTCCCCACTTTAAATATAGCCTTCAAGTAGTCACTTTATCACATAGTTTTGTTATAATAAGCAGCAATATTAAGTTACATTGGGTCTGGTATTTTTTTGATGTAGTGAGGTAGGTAGGTTTTTAGACTTACAAAGTATCCTTTTGATTTTTGTGAGACCTATGGGCTAGCACAGAAGTATGAGGAAGTGGAATATACTGCAATATTTGGGACCTTTATTTACAAACTGTTGAAGTATTTGAATAAACAGGTTCTCATTTGTACACCTGGGTTCCTGTACTAGGTTACCAATATCCATTATTATTTGGAAGCATATAATTGTACTAAAAATCATCACACATGTTTTTAATCATTAAGGTAATTATTGACTGTTCTGTAAGGAGAATGTATTAAGCCAAGCCAAGCCATTTCATTCCAGTTGGTGTTTACAGTCTCATTACCTAAAGGTTATAGAAAAAAAAGAGAAAGGCTTCATAAAATGCCTTGAGAAGTTAATAAATCCAGATCTTGAAGGACAAGATATTTAGTACATTACTAAGGAAAACAAAACAAACCAAAACAAAATGAAACAAAACAACCTTTGGAGAAGTTTATGTGATGCTGGCTTTAGCTCAAAGTGTGATTGCTTCATCAGAATTAAAGCAGTGAGGCGTAGGGTGGAAGGCTGATACTTGATGACCAGATCACTGAACAAGGGCCTGACTTTCACTGTGATGTTAGCTGACACCTGAGGGGTCCATGCCAGAGGTCCTTTGCATAACAGCCTGCTCAACAAGTGAAAAAGTTCAATTCTCTGCTAGATTCCTGTGCAAAGGAACAGCCCAGTGATACCGGAGTAGCCTTTTGAGGATCTGACAGTAGGAACAAGAGCCACCTTGTGAAGGGAAACTTTCTGCTAACGAAAAAAATTGCCAACATATCTCTAGTGCTTTTCCCACTGTTATCTGCTAGTGCTTGCATAGCAGAGGCCTCTGGTGACATTAGCACAGGCATTTGCTCTTCAGCTGTTAACAAAAGGTGTAACTTTTTTGTTGTGTTTTAGAATTGTACAGGTTTCTCTAAATAGAATGTGTACCGCGGGGCTGATCTTCATCTGCCGTAAGTGGGATGCCCACTGGCTCCTTGGTGTTGAGCTGTTTTAAGACACAAGTCTTAAAACTTCCACCATCCTTTCTTTGGGCAACGAAGTTGAACTTTTAAAAATCCTATTTCAACAGGTTTCTATTAGCTTTATTGGATTTTACAGGGTGTTGTTTCTAGAATAACCATAATCAAGAAAAGAAATAAGACACTAAACACCAGCAGATTTATAAGTTGTGTGACTTTCTGTAAGAAAATGATAATACTCATCCTCTTAGATGGAATGCACTACATTTTGTGTGCACAGTAACCTGTAGCGTAAAAATCTACCCTGTTTCAACTTCTGTTAGCATATTTCCTATTATGTTAGAGGTTTGGCTTGGCTTTTATAACAGTACATTAAACTGTAACTTTTTAACCTTTTAAACAGGAGTCTGAGACCTTCTTCAGACATTATTACCCTTTCTCTAGGAAAATAACTTATATCCTAGTGATCCTTTCCCATGTGGGACTGCCAGCTGAGGTGAGTTTTATGTAGCAACTGCCATTAATATAAGTACTTTAGTGTGAGTATTTTTGCAAACTGTAGTAATACATAGTTTCTGCCAGAATGAATGAGTCTCGAATTTTCTGGTGATTATTTAACAGAAAATAACATAAGAAAGTGAAATAATTATAGTGCTTCATCCTTTATTAATGACAGTGTAAACAATATTATAATTGAAAACAACATTCAGAATAAATACTAGAAAGGGGCTGCACAGGAAAAATAAGTAGATCTGTTATGTAAGATCTTTCTGAAAAAAAACCCTTTTGAGCCATCATGAAATATTGCTTATATTTGAAAGAACTGCAAATAGTTCTAGAACTGGAAGAAGAAGAAGAGTGGAGAATTGAGCTGTGTACTGCAAAGATTGAATTTTACTCTATCATGTAAGGAAGCAGTAAGAGTAGATTTTGCCTGCAGTACAGGTAAGAAGAGTTGGAGGTCTTTAGTCCCCCAAGGTAGAGAGATGGACATGTCCTAAAACCTGTCACTGACACCGCTGTAGACCTTCTCCTTGTGAAAAGTGTCACTAAAAAAGGGCTGTCAAGTGCATGGGTTGGCAGATGGATTTGTCTTTCCATATCCACCAGGGGCCCCATTGGGTCTGAGTGGTGAATGTTAATCTGTTTCTCCCTGTGTCACCATCTGATATGCGGCCCAAGAAAGGACTTCTGCATTCAGTTCTGTAACTTGGTGCCGTATCAGCTCTATCTTCAGGTACCAGGGCAGCAATGAATCTCTGTCATCTTTTGTGCCTTTTAGCCTGTATTCAGTGTGTGGCTGAGCGTATCGCTTTTCATTTATCTCAGTCATGTTTTACAATTTGAAATGTTTGCTTTTCTCTGCTGCTGCTTGACAATCAAAAGGTTATTCTCTAAGCTAAGTGAATAATAAAATACTGAGCTGAGAGTTATGGTGGTGATGTGAGGAGAGTTAGCAGAAGATCTACAGTCCTTACAGAATCAGCTTTGATCTACTGAGTTTTGCTGTTTGCATAGTCCTGATAATTCTGGAAACACATGAATCATAATTTCATTTATTTTTGGAGACAGATCTAATGTACAGGTAAGTTAGCCTCTTTTTATTAAAGAGGCACTACGGAGGCCAAGTAGTTCTTCATCCGCATTAATTGTGTACATGTGCTTGTAATTATCTGAACTAAAGAGCATTTTTTTTTTCTTTAACTACTGAGTTAAAACCTGCTCTGAGCTGCACTGCCAAATGCTACAAACTTTGCTGCTAGTTCTAAAAGACTATCATCAGAGTGTTTTGCCAAGAGTAGGCATAGTAGGCATAGGACAAGTCCAAAGTAGTAAGCAGCTGTTTCTTCAGGAACTTATAGATCAGGATGGATACAGAAGAAAAGGATCATGGAGCATATCATCCTGGAAAACTATGGTAACTATGCTAACGCACATGGGAAATAAGGAGGTGATTTGTCATAGGCAGCCTTGCTTCACTAAGGGCAAATCGTGATTCTTCCCCTCTACTCCTCTGCTCTCATGAGACTCCACTTGGAGTACTGCATTCAGCTCTGGGACCCCCAGCCTAAGAAGGACATGGACTTGTCGGAGAGAGTCCAGAGGAGGCTATAAAGGTGATCAGAGGGATGGAACACCTCTCCTATGAGGAAAGGCCAAGAGAGTTGATGTGTTCCATCTTTCTGATCACCTGCAGCCTGGAGAAGAGAAGGCTCTGGGGAAATCTTACAACAGCCTTTCAGTACCTAAAGAAGACCTACAAGAAAGCTGGAAACAGACTTTTTACAAGGGCATGTAGTGATAGGACAAGGCATAATGGTTTTAAACTAAAAGAGGGTAGATTTATAACTGATTAGATTAGATATAAGAGAGAAATTCTTCACCATGAAGATTGTGGATGCCCTAACCCTGAAGTGTTCAAGGTCAGGTTGGATGGGGCTTTGAGCAACCTGATCTGGTGGAAGGTGTCCTTGCCCATGGCAGGGGGTTAAAACTAGATGATCATTAAGGTCCCTTCTAACTCAAACCATTCTACAGTTCTGTGATTCTGTGCAAGAGTTATTTGACTTATTTTATGTTTACCTGGTTAAATTTGTGTACTGACATACATTTACATTGCATTCAATAGGAAGCATCTCCCTAGTAATTTAATATATAGAAACACCTATAAACTGTAACCAAACATTGTGTTACATTCTGTCTACAAGGGAAAGGTAGTTGAGTTCCAATTCTGCAGGAGTCACCTTCTATTAGGGTTTCTTTCTGTCCTTATTCTGTCTGTCAGATGGATCGCTACATTTAATTAAGCAGTAACAATTGAGGTGCAGATTATTTCCTGGGGATTAATGACCAGCTGGACAGAGTTGATAGCCCAAGCTATTGGATAGATTATGCTGCATAGCCTCATGGATTAAGTGTGAGCCCTATATTGTAGAAGTAGTCACTTGGAATAGCATAAGAGAAAGCATCACATTGAAGATAAAGTCTGTATTTTTTTATCTTTTGTTCTTTGAGCACCAAATAGATCAGTATATATCCAGTTCTTGATCATCACTTTTTCCTGAAATAACCTTGTGTTTAAAATGACTCTTTGTTCAGGAAGATAGACCACTCCTTGGTTTAGTCCCATGTTGTCCTGTTGTAGCTGTAATGGTCTAAGGAAATGATACAGAGGTTTGTAGACAGATATTACCTGTTTTTTTTTCTCCAGAACATCACACAAGCTTTTTACTGCAAAAGTTATTTTCCAGGTTTATAACACTTTGCAGGCAGCTTATGAATAATTTTGTCCTTGTTCTGCACTAGGTAATGAATTTAATTTAAGCTTTGCGGACTTTATTTCATTCCTTCTAGTACATTTTGACATGCCTGTTTTTCATAATGATATTGTATCTCAACTGGAACTATACATATCCCGATCCTTTTTACTGGCCATCGATGTGCAAGGGTCAAATTTTATACTGCGTCCTTATTTTGCCTGGGGAGGGGTCATTTTGAGCATATAAGCTGGAGAGCCAGTGGCAAAATCACTACAAGCTGTTTTGAGCCTGCATAAACTGAAGAGAGCATATCTAAGGAGGGTCCAAAGACCTACTTTATACTCTAGGAACCTGTTGGAAGATCCACTCCTCACTTTTCAGTTAATTTCCCTGCAAGTTTATCTCCATGAGCTTGAGGGTAAGTCACACTTGTCTGTCTTTCCATCTTGAAGTCAGGACACCTTCATGGGCACACTGAGGCACACCTTTGTTTTCTACTATATGCAACCAAAATCAGCCTTCTCCTTTTTGCAGTTGAGTGCACCCCAGATAAAACAGCTCAACTCTGGGAGTTTCTTCTGTACTGTTTCTTCTCCATGATAGGCTCATTCATCATCACTGGTCCTGAACCACACTTTCTTATTTATGTCCATAGTTAGTTGAGTTTTATTGTGTTTCTTATTGCTATAGAGAGCTAGCTGAGGTCTAAGGTTCACACATATCATAGGGCATGTAATTTTGTGCCTGCTTTCTTGGTACAATTAACAGAAATGAGGGATATAATAAAATGTCAGAATGTTAATAAATACAATTTTTCCATGAGTGCTTGCTTCTCATTCCTTTTATGTTGCAGGTGTACCATTACCATGACATCTAGGCTCAAAATGCAATACGCAAGAGAAGCATATAAATTCCTGTCTGTAAATTAATGATTTTCTTCACCTGTTTCTTGATAGAAAATGAAAAATTAATAATATCCTAAATATGCCAAAAAATATTTGCAACATTTTTCTGACTTGAAAGAAGGAATATGGTATCTAGTGGCCCTTGTGGGCTGGGGTCTGTCCTGGCCTTATGCATTTACGTTCCAGTGGTAGCAGCGGCATTAAAGGCCTTACACAGTCCAAGCTGGGAGCGGCTGTGATGCTGGCTCTCGTTCTTGCCGGATGCTCAGAACATCTCACATGCAGGGAGTTCTGGAGCTGCTGCCATGGCCGGGACCCTTGGGTCACCCCTCCCTCCCCAACCTACTGCTGACCACATTGCCATGAAACAGGGAGTGCCCTGTACCCAGTGAGTCTCAGTCTCTGAGCACCTAGGAGCTCTTTAGAACACCCATTCTCAGGGCATAAGGCAATTTATCATTTATTGTGCTTTCTGTAGAAAGCACACTTGAGCCTGTGTTACATTTGAGTAATTGGCTGCAAAGTGCAGGCTTCTAAATTGTGAAAACGTGAGAGCCTCCATCTTGCCAAGCAGTAGGGGTTGAATTGCAGGCTGCCAGAGCTGAAAACAAAATACAGCTTGAGTGAATCAGGGAGGATCCAATGCCATGCACAGACCAATGTTCAGAACAAAATTTCATTAAAGAAAAAAATTTTAAAAGGAGGGGGAAAGGCTTTATGTGGCTATAGCTTTAATGATTTTCTTGCCCACACAGTAGATTGTGAGCCATTCTTTTTAACACATGGTAATTTCATTAGCTGAAACCTTATTTTTGTAGTATGTTAAGTGCATACCTGTGGGGAAAGAAAAGATTTTTTATTTAATCAAAATATTTCTTCTTTTTTTCTTTTTTTTTTTTTTATTAGGTAAACATGGGACCTTGCATTATTTACTCTAGTATAGTGATAATTCAAATAAATAAAAGAAGCAACCAAGCACATTATTTCTGTGGATAGAAATAGGAGGCAACTTGCTGTACATAGAATTTGAAGTATCCTCATTCAGGCATAAAGAGACCTTATGCAATCATATTCATTTTCTATGTGAATTTGTGTAATTTGTTTTTTCTTTGCTATTTATACTGTACATTTCAATATCTGAAACACATTAGACAAATGCCAGATGCATATATTGACTAATTAAAACACTTGTATGAATATTTGAATATTCAGGAATGGTTTAGTTTAACAATGAATAAATTGAACATAGCTTTGTGAAAAGTGAGGTCCAAAGGAATGAAAACTCCTATTTGTAAAACCTGTGCAAGAAAAGAGCTGAGGAATGGAGGTGTACGCCTGAGCGGCATGGCAGTTCAGTTGAGGACAGGAATGTGTGAAGAAACGGGAGAGAGTGAGTTTCATGGGCATCTCCAGATCTGTGCATGCCTAGTGGACAAAAGTATCTGCAAGAGACCAGATTTCCTGGCTACAAAGAGTGACTCACTAGCAAAGCAGAGGAAGAAATCTAATAATTGGGAAGAAATAAAACTACGATAGGGACTTGGTGCACTGGAAATAAAGAAATGGACAGTCTGAAGATAGCTGCTTTGCAGCAATTTTTTGATACACTATCTCCACAAAGCAAGACAGAGATAATAGAGGAGCCAGGAGCCAGAAACAGCTGGAAATTGCAGCAGATAGGAAACTGAGAAGATACAGACTGCTGGATGATCTGCATCAGCATCTGACAATGGCATGATGTGCAGCTGAACATTTCTTGTTGAAAAGAATCAATGCGGTTGGCACTAGAGAACCTAAAAGCAATCCATGGACTAAGGTTCATTTTGGGATGGGTAATGCTACCATCTGCCTTAGATCCCTCTCAAGATCTGAGAAAATCCTCAGAGAAGAGGAGGACATTTCAGTAGAACAACAGTATTGACTGGGTGATCATAAATCGAGTCAATTTAAATTTGATTAAGAAATCAGGAAAAGAAGACAGTGAACCAATGAAGTTTTACTGCAGAATGAGCTGAAATTACAAGGAAACTGCATGTATTTCTGTATACATAGCTATATATGTGTACACCTCTCTACACTTATTTTCAGGTCTTATTCCTGAATTTAATTTTTCCGATTTGGAAATGGGAAGATGAATAAACCACAGGGAATAGTTACAGCCAGAACCAATAAGGAAAATCCAGAGAAGCAGAAAGCAAAGCAGTATGTTGAGCTGTTGTGAGCTGGTAAATGGAACTGCTTGGCTTTTCTAAAGTAAGAAATGTATTGTGTTGCTACAAGTAAGCATCTATTTGAATCGGAGAAGCATGTGTGGACAGGTATTCTCATTTCCATTTTGATAGGGGAAGGAAAATCTTTTGCAGTCTCTTTAAAAGAGATCTCAGAATAAAGACCTGTGGATTGAAGAATTAAATATAAGAGAAACTGAGAAATTCTGCCAGCCAAAGGTGCAGATATTGAACTTCATTTCTAAAGCAGCAGCTAAAGAAGTTTGTAAGTCCTGAGGGACTCTGGAGCTGAGTGAAGAACCAACTCAAGAAGAGCATTGAGACTAAGTAGAGAAGCTATAAGGATGAAAGTCTTACCAGGAAGGTGAAAATGGCTAAAAAGTAAAGCATTGTAGACTCTTTGAATGATAGTAAGACAAGTGGTCAAGGTTTTTTAATTTTATAAATAAAAATAGAACAAGGAAAGAAGTATGCCAGTGCAGTACTGTTAGATAAAGAGTAAAAATTGTCTATAAGCATCTTGATACTAGAACTGTACATATTCAGTCAAGAAAATTGATGCTGAGTAGTTGGTAAGAGGAGTATGGATATGGAAGCGGCAGGCACTGATGTGCATGCCAATCTTAAGAGAGCTAAATGTACCACAATCAAGGCAATAGGATTCTGAAAGAACTGGTGGAAAGACCTGTTGGATTGGTTTTGAGATCTTATTTAATGTTTTCTTATTGAATACTACACTTAGTCATTGAAATAATAGTGCATTAATTTGCTGATAACCAGAAATGGAGAGGCACTGTTGCTACAAAGCGTGACGGCATATCAAGGAAAAGTAGGTGGCCCTGGTGGGTGAAGTGTCAGGGGTGCTGCAGGGTGAATGTGTGGTCACCTGTGGGCAGGGGAAGGGCAGAGCTGCTGCTGTAAGCAGGGAGGGGCTTTGGCAGCTGCAGAAGTGGGGAACGACTGGCATATGTATGAACTGCCCAGATGAGTTGTGACAATAATGACAGCAAATGTCCACAGATTTTTCTGGCGAGAGATTTCTTGTAGAGATCGGTAGAGTGCTCATCACACTCTTCTTAATGCACTCCAGGATACCGTTGGCCTTCTTGGCCTCAAGGTCACATGGTTGACTCTAAAAAGAACAAATGGTGGCTATTTCTATGCCAGCTTAAGTCTGAATGCACCCCAGTTGTCCCTGTTTTGATCCAGTCCTCAGTAGCAGGACACATGCTGAGGTGTTCCAGGGCAAAGCAGAGTCTCCCGCAGAAGGTGGCTGAGGTTCTGAGGTCCAGACTGAGCCCCAAACCCCAGCTCTCGGGCATGCAGCAAATGTCTTGGTTTGTCTCGTCTATTAAAAAGAAGGATGTGAGAGGAGATTATTTCTCTTTGTAACTAGAAAAATCCTAGGGATGAAAAACAGTGATTTCAGCCAAATGACAGTTTTGGTATAAGAGCAAATGGTTATATCAACTGCCAGTGAAACAATTTTCAGCCACCAGGACAAGGACTTACCAGTATGCTAAAGCAGTAGAAGTAATGGTGAGCTAATGGGACAGGCCCTGACAGCTGAAATGGAGGACATTAACTTCTGTGCCCCTGTGTTTCCCTGAGTTTTGCCATGCCCTCCTCTTCCTTTCTGCAAGCAGTGAACTGGTTAAATTGCCGGGTAACTCTAGAAACACTGCAAACAAGCAGCAGCTGCACTATTGTTTCCAAATAAACGTATATTTAAATGACCTGGTGAAGGATAAGATTGAAGTGATAAAGCAGTTGGATGGTGAACGTGTACAATAGAAAGTGTTACTGTAGCCTCTGTCATTTTTTCCGTTCCAAAAGTGTTCTTAATAAGTATTAAAGCTAATCAATGACACATGCCTAAAACTGATCTGATACATTTTATCCCCATGATGAGGACCTCAGGAATGTAGGCATGGATTTTAAACTAAGGTAGCTTGCCAGCACGAGGATTGCATGATCACGACCATTTCAAGAAGGGATAATTAGCTTTTTGTTCTCTTTGGTTTTTAGCTGCTGTTATTGTTTTAAACGTGTGTCCTCACCCTTGTATTCACAATGAAACCATTTCCTTGTCTCCGACCCCATGGCTACACAAAGTGCTGAGTGAAAACCTTCACACTCACTCTTTGATTTCTAGGGTGTAGTGGTGAGTGGCAGGGGTCTTGCAAGAAAGTATCTTCCCCTTTTTTCTCTTGATCACTTTGAACAGCAGAATGAAATAAATCTTCATTTCTAAGGATGTTCCAGCACTGTTCATGAGAAGTGGACATAAAGAAAATACAATGTCAGCAAGTAGTTGCATTCAGAAGGAAAAAATGCATCAAACACAGCCACATTTTTAAATTGTGAATTGGTTACACTGATTTCCAAACAGACTTAATTTCTTTGGGTTACTGTATTGCATAGGCTTGCCCAGCACAAAAAATAGACTATCATTTTTTACTGACTCATGTCCCAAGTTAGTCAGACGGATCTATTCTCACAATTATATGTTTTCTCCATATATTTTAGGTTGCTGTGATTTTCATAGGTCTTTAAAAGGAATTGGTTATTTTTTCTTAATTATGAAAATGTTATTTCAGTACGTGCAATTTAATTAAAATGAGAATTTCTGCCAAAGCGTTTAAATAAATACACTATTCTTTTACAAGTATGAAAGGAGTTACTATTTGCTGTTTCATTTCCTTACTAATATGCTGGCATGTTTGGTTTGAACCTGAGCTTGTGGAAGTTTATTCTTAACCAAAGCAGTTCCTTTTTCATGTAAGTAGGTTAAATGTGAGTTGTAGAGCCCTAGGGCTCTTTTTGTTCAGTTTTAAAGCCCCCTCAAGTGGGCCTCTTTTAGAAATCTGGAATCATATGTTTGTAAGGTTGATCCAAATTACCATTAGAATAGCTCTTTTCAACTTTTTATTTATACAAAGAATCGTAAAAAAGAAAAAGCACCAAACTGTCAAGGTATTAAATCAAACTGAATTAAGACAGTTAATTTTCTTTTTGCTCAACAACTATTTTTTTAATGGAAACTCTCAAATTGAAAAAATTGTCTGTAGAGTATGTTAAGGTGCCATGCAGTATAATAAAATGCTATTACTGTCGAAAAGGTACATGATAAAGTGCATTTCCACAGAAGGCACATATTAATGTCAATCATTTTCAGATGATTTATATACTAACTGCGGTGTTTTAAGAAGATCAATATTCTTTGTTTTGACAACATTTCAGAGCCTTGTACTTTCCTGACAGTATTAATCTTTCTACCAGAGTATGGTAGAATAATTTTAGTAATTACTGACCGGTCATTTTGGTGAAAAGATATTCAGTAATAGAATAGTTGAATATTAGCAGGTAAAAAACATAATGCATCTTCGAGTAAGATAAACAATATAATAATTCTAATTTTTAGTGGAATATATAATGTAATTAGTACAAAGTTCCTAAAGTGGTGATGTTTTCACATCCCCTAAATTGCATTTTCTACGTATGTATATTAGTTACTCCTATCACAAGACTATCAATTTGTTCTCTAAGATATAATAATAGACAGAATTACAATTGTTTTGACACATAATTTTCTGATACACTTCTTGTAAGGCCTCAGAAATACTTTAAGGTTTTTCTTTATTTTCTCTCTTTCTCCTTTTCAACTTCATTTTTTCTCTTTTTATCCTTGTTTTACCGTCTTGTTTGTCAGCCATTTGTGTTACTTAAGGTTCTTATGTTGGTATTTTTTAGTGGTAGAGTGGCTAAGCAAAAAAGAGTTATGCTCTTTCATGTCTCCTCTCGTGAAGAATTATTAGCTTTTTCCTCTACTTGTAAAAACCCATCTCTTATTCTTGGTTGTTTAAGAAGTCCCACAGCTCCTAGAGAACTCAGTTCTGGGGAACTTGTCTCCACAAAAGCAGAGATCCTGGAGGTATTTTTGCAGACCTTCTGGAGAGGTACTGAAGAGTTATGCTTTTACAGCAATCTGATTTTACCATTGCTTACCTGTAGGGGCCTGACTCAGCTGTGTTTAATATCCTATGCTTTTGGTTTCTGCAGGATGCTCAGTATCGGTACCACTAGGGCCATAACTTCAAAAGTTGATATCAGAGCTTTCAAGGCTTTTCATGACTTTCAGTCTTAATACTATTTTAAAACCAACGGACACACCATTTGGAAAGCATCTCCAGTACTACAACTATTTCCCTGTCTAAATAACTGAAGTGTAGTGTAAGAGATAGCTGCTGTCCAGTGATTAGGTGTTTATGATGAGAGCTCTAACAGCTTTGCATAGGTGAGGTCTGTATTGCACAACTGAACTTTCAGCATCCTGGGTATCTTGTAAATTTTTCCTTCAATAAAACTCATTGTAGACTATAGTAAGAACTCGGGAGTTAATTACAGTGAACAGTTATGCTTTTCTCCCTCATACATCTCCTATTGAAAATATTTGCAAAGTAGATATTTAACAAAATGTACATATACCAACTTTCATCAGAGCCCTGATGGCCAGGCTCAGATTGCCTGCCCTAGGTGTCTTGGTGACTGAAGAACAGACTAACTTTGGTAGTTTACAACTGTGTGGCTGTACATAAACAGGGAAACAGCTGTATTTTAAGTTTTTTCTTCAACATGTGAGCTCCCCACATTTAGGGACCCTTGCTGTAAGCACTTTGCCTGAGCCTGGATCAGGATGGGTTTCGTTGCCTCTGCCACAGTGACTGAGCCATGATGCAGAAGAGAGAGACCAGAGAGAGCAAAGGCAGTCTGTACTTTTTGGGAAAAAATGGACTCCCGTGACCAGAACCTAAGTTCATGCACAACAGCAATTTGTGTATTTGGTTAGTGACTTGTGAACGCAACTTCTGCCTGTGATGGAAACTTCACAGGCAAAAAATTCATAGAGGAGAGTAACCAATCATGACGTATTAAATGTCAGCAAAGTGTTGCTTTTGTAGACCTGAGAACATAGCACAGCTTTCATGAAGCTGTGATGACTATTGTAGATTCCTGCTGTGAGCCATGGGCTCAGGACAGGGACAACAAAGACATCAGAGTTTGTCTTAGCATGAGGCTACTCAAGAATACTCATGGGTCATGCAATTGATACCTAAGTTGCTCATAGTTGTGCCTAATAGACTGAACTCTACCCTGTCAGGCTATTTTCTAAGGTTTTATTTCTCTGCCTGGAGGAAGAATAGTTGTAGGATAATCCATTCATTGTTCATAGTGAGTTTTATAGTGCTTCATGTGAGACAATGGAGTGGTGGTGGTAATTCTAACTTTCAGAATGATTGGGGAAAGAAGAAAATATGAATACTTTCAACTAGCAACTAATGTCCTATCTCAAACAATTAGCTTTTATGTTACAAAACTGGAAAAATATTATGAACCATTAAACAGTGGCATGCCTTTATAATATTTCTTAAAATTCTGCTCATCAGCTTTCATATGCCTGTGAACAAATGAAAGTTGATGAGGGTATTGCATTGCTAAATGTACTGGATAATATTCTTTTTAAACATCTGATCTGATAAGAAAAAATTCAGTAGATGGTAAAAGCCAATCACTGTAAATATGTCTGGTTATAGTTAAATCTCTGCCTTACACTTAGTTTATTTACTTAGCTGAAGAAGATTAAAGGTTAAGTTTTAGACATTTTTATGACTGCATTCATGGAAGTTTTCGTCTTCTTTCTGTTTGCCATTCTGGAAAATAGAACACTTCCCTAAGAGTACTTACACAACCTGCACATGTTCAATTGTATGGTTGTTAGGAAAAAATGGTTGAATTAGCATTGAACTCTTTGAGAGAGTGTTTTATTTTTAATTTGAGATTGTTGTCATATGTATAGCAGTCACATTACTTAGATCTTCGTATAGCTATAGCTGGGAAATTATTTCTTGAGGTTAGCCACAATCTTCTAGTACTGCTTATGCCAACCGATTCAGTAATTCCAGAAAAGGCTGTGATTTTACTGGTTTCTGTAAGAAGAGCTTCCTGATTGCGTTATGGTTTCTGGGTGCTAGAGAAGATCCCTGACTTTCTAGTTAGGCTTGTATCCTCTGTGCTTCAGAAGTTCTCCCATTTCAGTCCTTTGCAGGGAACAGGCATTAAATTATTCAGTTTTAGAGAGGTACAAACACAGTGCCTTATTTTTACCTAGGCTGCAAGTCTTGGCTCTTTTCCTGTAAGGTTGCTATTGATTTCATCTACATGAAAACCAGTGCTGGTGGTGAACAAGTGATTCATTAGGTCTACTTGGCTGATAGGATCAGCAGAATTGAAGACAAAAGTCCTTGTGTTCTAGGTTCAGTAAAGTCTAAAAGAACATTTTAAGTTCAGGCTCCTTATGTGGGAAGAAAAACAGTGCTGGAAATTACCTGCAGGAATCATTGCACTACCACTGAACTGTAGCCACATCTTGTACGATGTTGGTGCTGTATAATAATCTCACATAAAGACATGGATACAGTCATGTGCATTTGAAGTTAACAGTTTGCAGTACCAAAGCTGAAATTTGTCTGTTTGTTAATATGGACTGTTCATTTTACTAAAATTATTCACATGAAGGAGTTTGTTTTAGCCCCTGGAATTATAAGCTTTGTTAAATCGTACTTTGACAGTATCAGTTTAGCAGTGTCTAAGTAATAGGTACATGAGTTGATGTTTCAGTGTTTTTCTTTGTTGAGCAGGAAATTAAATCACAATCTTCTGGTGAATTTAGAAAATTTTATTCTGTATTTCTAAAATGATCAATATGTCTTCAAGTGAAGATGAAATTCTTTTTCATATTCATATAGATGAATTTCATATTCCTATGAAAATTCATATGCATTCACATTATTCAAGCTTGAAAAAACACATACCAGTCCAAGGATCTGCTGTAAGACTTGAAAAGTAGCTTGCTCAGATAATATCAAGCCCCCCCGCCTCCGTCTCCCGCATATCTGCAGTTCACTTCATTTGCAGAGACGCTAGTTAGTACACTATTTGAAACCTACTTGCAGGAAAAGAGGTTGTAAGATTGAGGCCACAGACAAATCACCTTCAGCTGTTAAAAGTTATCACGAGTTCAAGCAGTAAGGCCTTCATAATGCATTGTTATCAGGGCAACCATCAATGACAAAGTATTGAACAAAATGGAAGAGTATCACCATTTGAATCATTATTTCATGTAGTTCTGTCATTATCCTGAGAAGGTAAGGTATGCAAATTACAAAGGCCTGATTAGTTTGTATGATTTTAAAGTTAATGTTATGAAAAGTAAATGTATTTAGATTGATTTCACATTGCTTGTTCATATTAGACTTTTTAAAAATATTTTTTTAGAGTAAACCTTATCAAAAATTAGCTGCCTGAAGAGATACGCAGGCACAGAAGAAATTAGGCATCAAAGACAAATGCCAGCCTGAAGCTGACCAGACCTGAGTCTCCCTTATCAGTTTTAGAAGGTGCAACAGACAACTAGAGAAAAAGTCCTTTGAAATGGAGCCCAGGTCCAGCCTGTCAGGGACCACATTTAGATTTCCTGTGTTTTCTTAAGCATTCTAATTTGACATACTCTTAAAGATGACGTGAGGGTGCGATTATATGTTATTCAGCTTCTGTTTTCTTCCTCTGCTTAACTTTCTAAAAATTTCTCACACTAATTTAATTCTATGTATCCCAAATACATCCTCACATATATAGGTAATTTGCAGTGAGTAGTTCTTCAGCTTAATTTAATATAATTTGAGGCATTCTCTTTTGTTGGTTTGTGCCAACTTCTTTGTTCACATGATACATAATTTTGCAATATTTTATATTTATATTTTATATTTTATATTTATATTTTATATTTATATTTATATTTTATATTTTATAGTGTGAAGAAGGATGTTTTTTGCTTGAGACTAAATGGCTACTGCATGCACGAAGAAGGAGATGCAGCGTATTCCCTCCCCTTCCATGGCATGACTAAAAGAACCAGTGCATGTATGGGTGTTTATCCATTGCACAAGGGTGTGTGTGAAAGCCATTGAAGTAGGTGAAAACAATCTTACAGGAGCCGTTGTTTCTCCCATCCTGTTGGAAGAAACCAGAGCTGCCCAATTACAGGGAAAAAGAGCATAAAAAGTTCCAAGTTTGCTTCTCACTGATTTCTGTGCCACTCTCAAAGTGTGGCAGAAGCAGAAAGGAGGTGTGATTCTTGAGCGAGCATTTCTTTCCTGGGCATCTCACAACTACACACTACCCTCCACGTGTGCATTTCTAGCCGTAGTTTAATTTTGGTAGTCATAAACTGCAGCAAATGTCAAATTCATCAAAAATACTTGGTAAACCTGGAAAAAAAAAAGAATAACAGTGTCTCTGGTGTGTACTGACATTTTGTAATGAACAGGGATGTCAATCGCTGTAGGTCTACTCATTCCATTTGCTAGTATAATGATGCATATTTTAAAAAGACCCTATGTTTTTTCATTAAATACATGCTAATGCATTAAGGTGCTAGATATATTATGTATGGAATCACTAATTCTGGAACACAGGACAAGACAATTAAGTAGGTGATGTATCACCAGTGTTTTGAAGTCCATGTAAAGACTCCAGCTGAGCTCAGAAACCTAGACTCAAATTTTAGAAGAGCCCCTCTCCAGTCTCCTGGGCAGGCGAGTGGTGATCTGTGGAGAGAGGTGGGATAGTTGGTGTCTTAGATACCACAACTGGTAATAGTCAAATTCTCATGCTTAATGTGTCTTGTTGCACATAATCTTGTCTTGGAGAGCAATGCCATGGATGCTATTTGTTTTCAGCATTTAAAGCCTTTTATAGTGTTCAGTGCTAACAGACTGAAAAAATGAACTCCATATGTTGTTAAAATAAAACACGGTGTGAGTGAGCAGTTTTCATTATGCCTTTCATTTGTTGTGCACAGTCCAACTATCATATTTTTGAAACTATTTTATTTTTGTTTTGTTTGTTGTTGTTGGTTTGGGTGTTGTTTTTTTTCTTTTTTTTTTTTTTTTGTCATGGTGCTTTTTCTATTTCTAACATACTTCTCTTACTACTTTTTTTTTTCATTCTTTTTCCTTTTCCTTTTCTTAGAAATGACTCTCTTCCTCCCTTCCCTCTCCTGAAAATATTACTGAGGTTTTCAACTGGAACAATAAGTCTTGTGGTGTCCTCCACTTAGCATAAAGAAGTTAATTAACTTTAGTTTTAGGCGATAAAACTTTGTCATAAATATGTTTATCTTATACTTGCCTGAGTTGCACTGTGTAAACCAGAGAAACTTTGAAGTCAACAGAAATATTATCTGAGACAGTGGTAACTGGGCTTTTTGAGATAACTTGAGACTGAAAATTGCTCCTAGTATATCAAAGCAGGAATTAAATGAGCTATAATGATAAGATTGCTAGTTGGGAAGCAAGACTATGTGAAACTGAAGGAATATCCTGATATCATTGTATTTACTTTCATGAATTCTGGATGATATTGTGAGTTTTGGTTTCAGAAGTTAAAAGTCTTGTTTGAGTGTATTTATAAACCAAAACATGTAATGGTATTTATATGCTAATGAATTTCAGTCTTTTATGTATTCATAAGAAATGTTTATAATTGAGTTAATTACATCTTAAATCATTTATTGCTATTATAATACAGCTATTCGATTAATTATTGAAATAAGCTTTTTGAATACTCAGTTTGAAAGAATGCTGGCATATCTTTGGAAGTTTTTGTATTCCTATCTACTTTTTTTGACATCTTTTTCAACACTTTGATCCATAATCACGATGAATAGGCTATTACACAATATTCTAATAACCCAAAGACTATGGAAGTAGAGTTTTTATTTTGTATACTCCTGTTTCAATGGAGGATAAAGAAATAATCTCCAAAGTAAGAGACATAAGATTAAAAATGTTGGGCTTTTTCTTTCAGAGTTCTCTATGTAAGACTCAGTAACTCTTAAAAAATGCTCAAAAGCAGTGATTGTTGGCTTACAGCTTTTCTTATAGCTGAGCACAAGAATATTTGTTACTCCATCTTTGGGAACATTTAGAAGTTTGGACCTGCAGAAATGCTTCTAATGCATGTGAGTAAAGACTGTATGCTTGGGACCTCCATAATGCTCTTAAGGCCTGAGTTAGAGAGGTCTGAGGTCTCAGAGCAAACTTGATAAGGTGACGTTGTGTGTTGTTACAGATTTTATCCTTCATATAAGTCATTATGCTGGGGTTTTCTTTCAGTTGCTGGTGGTTGAGTCCCATATCTGGAAACTCCAAAAGTTAATCCACAAACACAAACAATCATGTTTCTTCTCTTATTACTGCCTACAGATTGATCCATGTGCTTCATATCGTACTGAGGAAGTGCTTGTTCGAACACAGTAATTCATTCTGTAAAGCTGTTTGAGATATATGACACTTAAAGAAAAATGGTCTAAAAATGCCAGTACAAAGCACACCATGTTATAAAGGCTGCATTACCAGATATAAGAAAACTGAGTTATTGGTCAGTATAAAAGGAATAAAAACAACAGCCAAAATTATGGTTTATATTTTTTCTAGTCAGGACAGGCCAATATATTGCCTAAACAAACCTGCTGAGATTCTGCAGACAGTGAAGCAAGGCTGAGAGAATGATTATTTTGGAGTATGTGCAAACCTGTACCACGTGCTTCATCAGTTTTTGTCCTGTTTGTTAGGCTAATGAAGGGAACTTTCAGACAAACAATACCTTGTTATCTTTACTAATCAAACATACGAAGAAATGAGGAGGAACAGGCTATTGCCCCACTTTATACAGAGAGTAGGTGATTGAATATTATCAAGTCTACATTTCAGTAGAATTAATGCTACTCAGTATCAGAGTATTATGTGCTTTAATTTAAACACTGAGCATTAATCCTCTTCAGTCTACAAAGCATTTTTCTTCAAAGCTTTTCTGTGTTGTTTGTGGGGTTTTTTTGTTTGGTTTGGTTTGGGTTGTTTTTGTTGTTTTCCTAACATCAATAGCAGTTATGCATTTGCAGCGAGAGCAAAACTTGTATCATTAAAGTCCTGTTTGCTCTTTATTCAGAAAAATATTGTCTTTATCTGTGCATACAGATAGATTTAAACATGATCCTTACCTCTATATCCTATGCAGAAGTATCTTACATCATAATCAGTGGATGAAGCTCTAGCAAAATATTCAGTATAGGTACTTGAAAAGGAAGAATGTTCGTTATCACAGTCTTGTGTTTTATGTATGGTCATGGGATATAAAATGTAGAATTCAGGTAATGTAGCAAAAGGTAGGTAGGAAACATTTTAATTCCTAGAATTTCTCTGAGGCTTTTGCTAAAGCTGTCCTTTTCTGCCTATTTCAAGTTCTTCATGTAAATATGTAAAAAAGAAAATCTATTTTTTGTGATGATGAAATAAAAAGCAAACCAAGATAGAATATCAATTGTTATGTCCTACATAACATTTCATTCTAGATTTAAAGAGCTGATACAGATTTTATTTTGAAAGGTTAACATTCTTCTTGGAACAGGTTATGGAATGTTTGCATCATACGAAAATATGTATATAACCTTCTGATTCACTGAGGGCTCTCTTATACCAATGTAATATTATTTGTTATGACTGTATCCTCTGTAAGTTGAGAAAGTTACATTAAGTATCACAATAAGTATGGGAAATTCTGCATACCTCTTTGGTTTTTGTAAATGTTTTGACAGAGTTTAATAGTGAAGCAGGGAAATTATTGCAAATCAAACCAATTGTAAAATATTTAGAAATAATAGTAAGGTTTAAAAATGGTAACCTAAGGGTCTTGATTTAATGAGCTATGTCTCATTTTATAGTCAATTCAGTGTACGTGCATGTTTTTGTATATGGAATCATGTGTCTGTGTAATATTGAAGCAATACTTCACATTAATGACTTGATCATGACTAGGCAGATTGATTCCATGTATGACATGAGAGTTTTAATGAAAGCCATGTTAGAAATACTTGTTGTAAGATTTTAAAAACTGTCTTGTAAAGCACATCAGAAATGCTTCAATCTGATTGCTGCAATAATGTATAGATTGAAGACACTGATAACTAAGTATGTTTCATTGCCCTGCTTTTTTTCAGTCAGCTCCAGGATGGCTTGGATACCAGTCTGCTTTGCTCATTTTACTCAGATTTTATCTACAGTAAAGTACAATGTATAATAGAGGTCTTAATTCTTAATTCTAAACTTTACATAGTTCTCTACTCCACATCAAAATGGAGAAGAATACATTTTTAGGCATTACACTGAAAAGAGTTTTCAGTGAAGAAAACTCACTTTCCATGAAGAGTTTTCACTCTCCGTGTTTAGCTTTAGCAACTGGATTGGTATTTTGGACTGTTGTATACATTGAAAATGTGCTTGCATTGATCAGCTACTTAATTATCATTGATTCTCAGTGTGAGTACATAATCTCATGGCACAGACTGAGTAACAGTTGTTAACATTTGACTAATCAATTAACTATTTCAGTATTCATGAAAGCAACAGATAAGACTGATTCTCATTTGAAACTTAGCACTGCAGAAGAAATACCAGTTTTCCTAATTTAACAGTAAACATTTAATTTTCTTTAACTGAAATGTATGGGATGTTTCGATTTTCTATGTCTTCTGTATAAATGTATCAAACGCTCAAATCCTCACAGGGAGAATGTGGCTCAGAGGCAATGTTAAACAGCAACAAATGCTTACCGTGGTCTTTCCACGTGGGTATTAACTTCATTATTTCACTCTTGTGTTCAAATCTTGTATCAGTTTGGCATTTCTGATGAAGTGAATTCAGGACTCACATTGACAGAAACTGAAATTTAGTCTTCCTACCTATCTGCTAAATGCAAAACCACAGGCAGACAAAGACAAGACCATCAACACGTTTCTTCCAGTGGCGTCGTGACTCTGGAGGAACTCTGCAAAGGTCTAGGCCATGTAACTACTCCTACATTTATACAGTCCTAAAATTACATTTGACCCTTTGAAAAGCAACTGCGAGGCTGATGTGGCCCCTGGTGAAAATGGATTTGACACCCCCAGGCTAGGCCGTAATTCAGCTCCTTGGCCACCTGCTCCTTGACATGCATTTAGGGCAGATGACAGGTGCTGTTCAGGAAAAGCACTTCTGCAGTTTTGCTGTCTGTGTCTCCAAAAGAGCTTTTCTGGACAGTCCGTATTTCACACGTCTGTTTCTGCACTGCGGAACAGGCGAAGAACCATGGCTGATGTCCCGCTACAGGGATTCTGCTGGCGGGGCCTGGTGCCGTTTCAATGGTGCGAGCTCTGCGGTTGCACAACGCTGGCTTTGATAGGAGAGCTCGGGCTCACCAGCACTAATGGGGGCAAAAGCCTCTTGCTCCTCTGTCAGTTCACAGTAAAACTTCCCTTTAATCTGTTAACCTTTTGGGACTGGCGACCCATAGATGGTACGCCTGCAGTCTGGTACCAGGTTCTTTGTTCATTTATTTTTTCTTATTAACGTTCTGTAATCATGCATTGTGAAATATACTGGTACACTTCAATAGCATTACCCATCTTGAAAGAGCTGCTGGGAAATAGGATTTCAGTGAATTACTGAAAAATATTTTTCTGTTTAACATAACAATACCTATATTTTGTATTAAAGTGTAGATACTGGGGAATTATCAGCATACACAATTTTATCATTGCATACAGCTTGTTTTCCTGAGTATGTTTTAAAAAGCTTTGGATTTCTGAAGTTAAAACTTTAACCATTGTTTAGATTGCCTTGTATCTTCCACAGTCACCTTCTTTTAACCAGTTCATGGTCTAGTAGAGAAGAATTTTTCCTAAAAACACCACCTAACAAACAAAACTCCTGTAGAGGAACCAAAGTCAGATTTTTTGATCAGAATAAAATATATTTTGTTGTTTTCACTGGTTAATGGTTATTTAGTTTTCTCGGTAAATACTGCACATAATTTAATATTTCAGTATGTTAAAGTCTGAGATGACATAATCATCTTTTTGTCCAGTAGTCCCTGTGTGACTGAAGTCACTATAAACAAGGGTCCTAATCTCTTTCACAGTTTTGTAAATCAATGGATTTCTGTTCAAGTCAGTGGAAGTGAAGTTGCATGAGACCACAGTGAGGTCCATGGATATTACTTGTGATCATTAACCTGAATATAGACTGCAGAACTGGATCCGTCTGTGCGTGGAAGAGCCATATGCTGGGAGTAATACTCAGAAAGCTCGTAGAAATGATTGATGGATTCTTCAAACTTTGACATGTAATAGCTAGTACATACTTAGATGTCAGTGGATGTAGCAGAATATGAGCAGCAATGGCTGACGGAGCCAGCTGTTCCATATCCATGCTATATTTGGCCCAGTGGATTAATAATGTGTTTTCGTTCACTGGGATTTCTTCATTCAGCTTCATCAAGTATGGGACACATTGTTCCTGCTTTTACTCACTGGCTTCCTCTTCCTCCAGAAATGAAGAATTTCTGCAGGTGCAGAAATTGTTTCGAAGGTGATCTCATAGCAGAGAAATAAGTTGTGAGGGTTGATCTCCAAGAAAGTCCAAGCATTTGCAGTAAGCTTTGCCCATCACAGTTTCTAATCCTAAACTAATTGGACTAGATGATCTTTCCAGGTCCCTTCCAATCCTTAACATTCTGTGATTCTGTGTAATTGATTTAAATAGTATTGGGGGTTTTGAAACCCAACATTCACAACACATTATGTTGTTATGTAGATTATGTTCCCCCTTAAATAAGGTTCTTTTTGAAGGCATTAAATAATAATTTGGTACAAATCAAAGATTTTTTATAAGATGAAAGATACGACGAAGTAACCAGATATGGAAAAACACCACCACCAAAAAGATAGTTGTTTTTTTCCCAAGAATAGTAAACCTGATCTTGAACCATATTATGTTTTAATTCAAATATCAGGTTCCCAGGGTTGTTGGAAAAAGGTTCATTACTTTACTTTTTGTTGTCCCTGTAGTGGATTTATTAAGGAAACTTTTTTTAACAAAATTATTTTAGGCCTCCATTTTGCATTTTATTTTCTCAAACTTTATGTATGAAAGTACTTTTTAAGCATGTTCTTATACATTTATTGCTTTTTTATTGAGTAGCAAAAATGACTGGATACTTTTATTGGGTTATATTTCTGAAAAATAGCTCAGACAAATTTCTACAGTAGGATTGCTTGTTACCGTAACACACTAGGGAAAGCATGATTTTGAATTTGCTTTAGACTTTAACCTGTTGGCAGTTCCTGAACTGGGCAAGAAAGAAGTGTCATCTGTCAAATATTTGTGTTCTTCATTCAAAGTATTGCTGCAAGCACTTACGTTTATTTTCTCCATGCTGTCAAGCTGTGATTTCTTTTTGCAATGACACTTTTATCTGTTTATTTTGGAATGCTCAGGCTTGAAGTGACTAGTTCTTCAAAATTCTCAGTTTTACATTTTAAAATAGTTTCTGTATCAGTGTAGCTGTAGATGCAAAGTGTTCTTCTTCTTCAGATTATAAATCTGTATCTCCATTAATGCTTTGTAAGCATTATATCTGTTGTCTAGCTACATGTTATGTGTAAATATGAAGTAGAAAAAGGGTATTATTTACAGTGATTCAACCACAGTAAAAATAAATTAGAGTATGGTGAAAAAGAACATAGTGTAGCGCCTTTTACTTCTCATGTAATGAGAGTGAACTTTGGTGAGTGAACTTTGGTGAGGAGCGAGACATGGAGATGGATGCAAAAGCACTTCAGATCCCTCCAACCAGGGGCTGTTCAAGTTTCATTCTCAGGAATGTGACAGTGACTCTCTTGCTGGCTTCTTCACTAGAACATGTCACCTCTGTGCATCCAGCTGGCAAATCCAGGGCTGGGGAGCATGTTCCAGGATCCCAACAGGGCAGCTTCTACAGCCCTCACAGCTCCATTACTCTCACAGTGGAAGCTAAGCCTTGTAGACTCCCCTCCCATCCCTCTGGTGGAGAGTTTTTCACACTTTGCATGAGTAGATTGATGAAATATTGGTTAGTCTCCATTTACGGGGAAGAAGTAGTGGGCTTATAAATATTTAGTTAAGGAAATTGTCTTTTTCTTCCCCAAAAAGGAATGTTCTCATCTGTTCTTCAAATCCCCTCCCATGTGGTGACAGCAGTATCCGTGTAATTGAGGGGAGGGAAGGAAAGGAAGTGGTTTAAAGAGTCCTCTGAAACTTTTGAGAGGAAGGTATGTTGTCTTGCTGCTCATCTGGATGCTCTGACTTGCCCTTGGTCCATGGCATTAGCGTAGTTCAAAGCTGCCTTTTCTGGCCAAAGTGGAGCAGAGTGAGGACACAGTAGCCAGGTATCACATGCAACTGCCAAAAGTGTGGCTGCCACCTTTGCCAAATGTGTGTGATTGGCATAAGCTGCTTATATTTTCAAATCTGTTAATTATTGACAGTTCTGGCAGTGTTGATGGCTGCAGTCCATCTTTTTTTGATGAGGCTTATGTAAAAATAATGGATTTTTGCCTTCTGTAGCTTACCATTCTCCCACGGTACTTTTAATACATTCAACTCACTTTTTTAATAACCCCATTGAAATTTGCACAAAAATAATTACATCTGTTTTATTTTCCCAACATGCTACTTATATATTTCCTTATGGTATGAAGAATTGTTTGCTAATGCTGCACTGTGAGCACCTGAGTCATAGAGTATAGGAAAAAATAGAAAAGTCTCCCCTCTTGGAAGAGGGAGCGTTTGTTTACAAAATTCATGTGGACTCAGGAAACAGAGGAGGAAGAAGTATAATATAGTCCCCAAACAAAGCAGTGTTGTGTAAACTCGATGACTTACTCACACAGGTGTCTTAGATCCCAAAACGATTTTGATTCAGGAGAGAGGAGATTGCAATATAGAAATATGAGCTGAAGTCTAACACACAATGCCATTGCTTTTGGAATAGTCACACAGTGTCCAGTATATGCATTTTGGTAAATGTGTGTTTTGGTAAAAAGAGTGCTTTTAAAATTTAGAATGGCTCTGAAAATTAATTGAAATAAGATATATTTACTCCTGGTTTTGCTCCAGTGTTGCAGTGGGTATTTTGCTGTTGTTTGTTTATAGGATATTTATTATTCCATTTTAAATGTATTAGTACACATGTAAACAGCAGTGCATACTTGAAAATGGAAATCTGTTTAAAATTAAGTCAAACATGCTTCACTTGTATTTGGCTCTACAGCTTAGTTACAGACATTTTATTAGTAGTCTAAAATAAATGCAAACTTCCTTCTGCACATCCAGTTACATTATTCCTTGAGAAGTCTCAGCTAACAAGTGAAAGTGGAATCAGGTCAGCTGTAGGAACTGGGTGGCATAAACTCCATCCTATTACTGAACAAGTTCCAGATGGAGCTCATGGAACAGCCGTTAAGTCTGGAACTGGAGATACAATAGCCGCCATAATAAAAGATTTTAAAATTATCTGGATAATAAATCTGATAAATGGGCATATATACTCAAAGGATACTAGGGTTTCTTCTTGAGTTATCTCAGTCAGTTATTCAGTCTTTCAGCTGAATGCATTCACCTTAGCTATATCATTCAAGGGTGCAACTCATTGATCTGCTTTTATGATTTCTTTACAAAGTGAGAATTTTCTCATTATTCTCTCTGAAAAATAGATCTACGAGGATGAAGTTTCATGGACCCAGCAAGATTCCTAAGTGTCCAGTGCTAGCAATAAATCTCACCGAAGCATAGACTCACCCCATGGACTATCTGATTAAACACTACAGTCTTCATTCTTCACAGCAGTGGCTGCCTGTCACCTCCTTTTTCTGAATACCTCTGTAGATAGGGATGAGTTGTGCCAGATGAAGCATGAAGGCAGAAAACAGCCAACTGAATGACACAAGACACACTTGGATGTCAACTATCAGCAGCACAAGAAACTCTTTTATGAGTCTGTTACATCTTTGATGTAACCCAGAGATCTTTTGCTCTTTACAAGACTAGCCACAGAATAGTCAGTGACAATATATCTTAAACAGAATCATAAAGGATAATGCCGAAACAGAGCACTGCAGTCATTTTAGCTGACATGCATTCAAAGATGCAGTGCAATAATTTCTAATAATTAAATGAGACAATTTAGGAAACTAGATGTCTGTGTAGTACAGAAAAACCCATATGTGAATAAGAATTCTCAGTATGGAAGAACCGTGTACTAACAGTGGTGTTTTGTGCCCCACCATAAACCTTAGTAAAGCTTATTGTGAAAGACTTTAGTGCTAGTTCTTGGTGTTTTGCTGAAGCCCTGGAAGCTTGTAGGAATGATCATGCTGGCCCAATGAGGGAGACTCAAATCCCTCACGTATGCTCATATCATTTCTCTCTAAATCCCCAACATCTCTTGTAAGGAGAGTGTGGGGCAGATCTAGGAACACCCTTTGGTGTGCACCCTTTGGGCAAGCAAAAATAGCACAAATAGGACATTAGTCAAAAGGATACCTTAACATTCCAAAAATTCATAGTCTTCCCATCTCCAGACCTGTAGGCTGCATCCAGGATAATTTTTTATGGTAAAGTGTGCTGTTTTAGAACTCTTTTACCATTGAACTAGTTCTGCTAAGGCAATGGGAAAGGCATTAGCTATACAAAGTGGGGGATTCTTTATGTCCATGTTGAGTTGATAGTCACCCTCCTTACAGATCTTTCAGCTCAGAAATAGCTGAGAGCAATACATTATTTATTGGCTATCTACCACATAGGGTTGGTGTAGGCAACAAACTGATTCTACTACATTCTTTCAGGTAGATCCAAAATGATGAGTTTTTTTCACAGATAGAAGAGTTATAATTCTACTCCATAGGTATTTTCTGATTCTTCACCATTTAAGACTGAAGGAAAAAAAAAATGTAATTGTCCAGTATATCTAATAATGTATAGATAATGTGACCTGCAAGAGTCTCTTGTCCTTTTGGATCACCTATCCTTCTTAAGAGGGCATTATTCATATTATTAAAAGAACCACATCAGAACTTGCTAGGTTTAAGTTACCTTAAATAAATAGAAACTGATTTGAAAAGAAGCTTGCCAAAGTTCAGCCAGATAAACACCGTGGTTGATGAAAATATGATTTTAAATAACTTGAATATTTCTTGATTACTGGGAAATGGATCAGAAGCTGGATGGCCTCCTTGTCTATAAAGAAGAAGGCCTTGAAGTACTGAGATCCACATGTCTAATTGGAGCAAATGGTGATGTGTCATACTCAAAACTTGCTGAAATGAACACTAGCATGTGGAACAGAGAATGATAATCAATGTCTCATGAGTTTTACAAATAAACAAAGATCCTTCCTATTCTCAGACATAGTGTTTACTTAGGCATAGCGAACTTTCACATTCAGATTAGGATTATAATCTACATACTTCCAGATCTCTACCTGTACTTGTCCACGAGTTCATACAGAATCTGTATCACTTCTATCAACAGCAGATCTTCACTATCTTCATTTCCATATAGTGAAAGTCTGAGTATAGGCATATGAATGTTGCTTAAAATATCTTTCTGTGTATCCACAACAGAGAGTTATTTGGGTTAAACCCAGTCCCCAGGGATGGCTGTGGTTTAATTTACATACAACACAAGTTTGTTCTGGCTCAAATGGGCCTCTGGAGATGGCTCTACTAGACAAAGATTGCTAGAAAGCTGATGGTTGTTCCTTTCCTCATCACCTCCAAGATGTCTCCTCTAGACTTGGGTGGGTAGAAAGCACACAGAAACAAAATAACCTTGTTTCTTTTTGGGGGGGCAGTTTTTGTCAATGCTGCCATAGTTTATGTAGGTTCAGTCCTAAGGTTTTAATCCATTTCTGAAGTAAGTGTGGTTTTTAAGACCAGGTTGTCTCTTTGCCTGATTGGCAGTCTTTCCCAGTAAGAGTTTGCCTTTTTCAGACTTAATAAAGCCTCCAAATCATTGTAACTACAATGTTTTGTGAGAATACACAGTTCATTTGAGAAGAGGTTCATTTTGAGAAGGGTCCTACAACTGCTAACAAATGTGCTGCTGAGGGTGCAAATGTGCTCTTAGGTGCCTGGGAATCCACACAGAGCTGAGCTGCCAGAAATTGTGTTTCAGAAGCTGAGAATTGCTGTGACTTCATTTTTGGGTTTTGTACCATGTTCCTTTATAGTAAATTGTTGACATTTAACAGAGTGATGACATTTCCTTTTTTGTAGTCACATATTCAAGAGAGTATATTTATACAGGAAGCAGCAAAATACCGAATCTTTAACAGGTCATGTGTACTAATACTTTTGTCTTTGAAAAAACAGAGGTTTTATGGCTCAGTCAATACTTAATCAGGAACTTTTAAAATTTACAGGAGAGTGGAAGTGAAGCAAGTGGTCTGATCTGTGTTTCACTGCTGTTTTTTCAACTAAGGATTTTTTTTTTTTCATGATGAAGTCAGGATCTGATATCTCAGTCACATGGGTTTTGACTACAGGTTACCTAGGAACAGTAGAGCAATTCTAAACATAAGAAAGATGAACTTCGACCTTCTTTGTAGCAGATGGAACATTTTGTGAGCAACTGGTCATGTGTAAATGTTAACTTGTTTGCCTTTCTTAATAACGAACAAATGAACAACATATGCCTTTATTTTTCATTTTGCAAAGACTCCGTTTTGGGGGGGAGGAGGGGAATGGTGTTGAAGAGTGTGTTCTTCAAGTACTGTGCACAAAATATTATGTTCGTTAGAACAGAGTAAAATGTGCACAGCATGTTTGGAAAATTAACATTAACAAACATTACTTCTATTTGAGGTTGTCAAGGTTTAATTAAGAGGGCCCTCTACATTTTAGGAAGGCACTGTTTGCATATATGTAATAAAAAGGTTCAAATTTAAATACTGCACAATTAGTTTCCATGAAAAAAGTGACTTTTGCAGACCCCTACAATAGATAGTTTAAAGAAATAACTATTCTGTGTTTAAATTGTGCTCCTTAGTATTTTAAACAGATGGCAATGGCTTTCCTCTTGATTATAACTTTGAGGCATGCTTTACTAAATGGAATCAGCGGGGTTCATTAAGGTCCCATTTGATGTATCAGTATTATAAAAATACCATGTTAATTATCCTCAAACGTTGCAAGTTACCTCCATTTTCCTGCAATCAGAAGATGAGAGAAACCCTGTGAAGCAAATTAGTCCTAATTGAAAGAGGACTGATTAATATTTAAATAAGGCATTGTGTGAGGGATTCTGCCATGAGAAAAATAGGCTGAACATCTGAATTAATTGCATAGCAGGTTAAATTAAATTTCATATAATGGGTTGGAAGATGAGTTGGCACAGTGCTTTAGCAGGGAGCACAATGGCTGAAATACCAGTCTTTTCTTTCACTCTTGGCTGGATTCCACTGAGGTCCTTGTAGCCCTTACCTCTTTGTTGTCTTTCTTTCAGTACAAACAAAGGTACTAACAGAAGATTGCAACCACATTTAAGAAAATGTTAATCCTTTTTGGGAGACAGCACCTGTCTACATTTTCTCCATTTCTCTTCCACCTTGGCTGCAAAACTGGGAAACATTAGTATCTTTTTCCTTGCCAGGTTTAATGAGGATTGATGTCATAAAATGCTAATGGCTGGAATATAGTTAGAACTGTGCTATTAGTGGGTTATCACTGTCTGACATTTTCACTGCACAGGAGCATACATGTGGAGCCTGTTTAAAGTGATTGGGTTACTTAAGGGTCCCTGTTAGGGATATTTAATCCAACATAAATTACTTATGCACTTTGTTAGTGTTCAAAGGAAGAGTGTCACGTTGTACATGTTGGCAGTTTTCCAGTCAAGAGCTGTTAATTACTGTACAGCTAGTGAATACATTTTGTGGCAATAGAAGCCAAAGGGGGAAAAAACTATATCTATATTCCATCTCCCTAGAAATGAAGAGATGGGAGTGCAGGGAAAAAAAGTAGACTGAAGTCATTTTCACCCTTAGGAGTTGCAATGCCATTTGTTTTCATTTTGAAAATAAAAACAAATGACAGTATGATTCCCTGAGGGGGAAGTGCTTTAGCTATAAAGAATCCCTGCCAAAACCAAGCTATTATCTATTTGTATGCTGATAAGAAAAAAGCATGTTCTCCAAAGCTCTAATTCATCTACATCTCTGCAGAGTTCAAGGTTCACTAAGATACTCTTTGCTTATCGTATTAAATGCATGTGATAACCGGGAAAATGGCTGATAACTATAGTACTCATTTCGTTTTGACATGGAGTTTAGTATAGTCAAATTACTTTATATTGCCACCCTTATATTAACAAATACTGTTCTTGCCAAGGCTTGTGGGCTTTTAGTGGTGGAGGGGCCCAGTAAATAACTAGTATCTTTTGATATTATCATGTGGTTCAACTTTGGGACCTAGCCATAAGAAATAACTTTGAAGAGCTAAACACATTTTTTATATGGAAGCTCGTGGATCATGTCAGTGTTCTAGGGGAAAACTGCATAGTTCTGTTAGCAAAGTTACTGTACAGTCTAGAAATAAAGAACCTGCTATACCCTTGATCTCTACAAAATGGAAATAAGGTTTGAACATAGCCTAAAGTGATGTCTTTATTTCATTTTATTATCTAACCGCAATGCTACTTATGAAGTTGTCCATATGAAGTTCATAACGAAGATAACTCCATTTGCTGTCTATATTATTGAAATTGCTAAAGGCACAATATATGCATGATTATAGTTATGTAAACACTCCATTTCTCAAATGCATCATTTATGAAGCTACAGGGGAAAAGTGGAATATATTGCCTTTGCATAATAATCCATCCTACCAAACTTTTTTTTTTTGAGCTAAACTCAAAAGTTTTCTTTCAAAGTCTTCTGCCAACACTCACATTACAGTCATTATGCATTTGACTAAAATTCTCTTTTCTCCTTGGACATCACCAGATTTAGGATTTAAAATGGTGTTTCAAGTTTGAATAAAGCTCAAACTTGAAGCAAAGGTTTTCCACTGGACTTAAGTGAACTGCATGATCCTTCACATATATTTCCGGCCAACAAAATAGACCCATGAGGTCTTGCTGTAAATTTAAACTGGAGTTGTGTAGCAGAGTCCTTAACCATGTTCAGGCTAAATCTGATTTCTCACTATCTTTTCCCTGCCATATAGAATTGCAAGGAAAGCACAGTTGACAATTACATCATTAAAATATTATCTAGAGATGATTTAAGGATAACATCATTTCAACAATGCAATGTAAATATCTCATATTTCAAGAACACATATGGGAAAAATTTTTTGCTAAGCATGCTTGAATCTCCTGATACCATTCTAATTTTTTCATAGATGATAGCACATCAGATTGTAAAAAAGTTTTGCTATCTGCATTTTTAATCCCAGAAAACATGAAATCAGCTAAATATGTATGTTAAACAAGAGTATTTACACTGTTGTGATTAGTGTATTTTAGAAGTGTTACTATGCAGTTTAAAATAAATTAACAATCTGCTCAAAATCTTTTGGTATGTATATCAGATGTTCCAACCTGTCATTCATATTGTATATATACACATATATCCACACACTTATTTACATATAGGCTTGCATACCTTTAGCAACTTTTTTCTTTCAGAATTTGAGCTATAATTTGTCAAACAATATTTCTACAGGTCTTTATATTCCACAGTATCTTTTTGTAGCATTATAATACTAGCACTTTCTTTTCAAACTTCAGTTTTAAAGGCACTTCCACCAAATGTGTGAATCTCTCTATCTGTGGAATGTCCGTGTTTGTTTCTGAGAGGCTCCAAATTGGTAGCAATCAACTTGAAAGCGTGTAGTAGCTGTCAAATCGCAGAACAGGCTGTGGATGATCTTATGACTGATTTAGCACGTACTAGGAGCCAAAGTAATACAAAATAATTGGCTGTTTTCCCCTTTCGTGTTTGATGGCTAGGAACCTGATCCTCAAAGACTCAACTGGGGGAATCCATAAACACTTCCAGACTCCCAGAACTGCATGTGTGCTGGGGCTGGTCCCAACTCCATCTCTGAGCAAGCTTGGGGAGCTCACCCTTTTGTCTCACATGCTGTGGTCACAAAGGAAGAAGTCAGTGCACACTTTGGCCAAGCCTCTGCTGTGAGGAGTTTGGTGATCAAGACCACTGTCTAGGCTGGTGGAAACATCTGGTTGTCAGTTGCTGATTCTTGACCTGACCTAGCTTGCCTTAAAAGCACAGTGGGGTGCATGAGGTCTCTGGATTTAAGATTCAGTCCTTGACCCTGCCACACAACCACTATGTTTTTCTCCAACCTGGTTCATCAAGTGAGGGAGAGAAAAGGTAGGCACGGGGAGCACCAGGCTGCCCCAGAGAACCCCCATGGGTGCCTGACTGGCAGGAGAGGCAGCTGCAGGCACCTCGCTGCTTGCTGTCTGAGAGAAGAGAAACTGAGCTGGAATCTGCCATCTCACTGAGCTCTTGCTGAGCTGTACGGCACGTGGCAGCCCTCCAGCCTAATTCTGGAGCAGGTCTGCTAAAATCAATGGAGTTACAGGTGAAGGTTCAGGCTTCACCTACACTTTCCATGATGAGCAGCTTGTATCTTCATTGTATTTGCTCTTGCAGACACTGTGTTATATGCAGTGTGTTAAATGACAAGATCATAGACAGATTGAAAACCTAAGGAGGATAGTGGCCTCTGCACTAACTCTTGACTGCTTTGTATTGGGTGATGGCTTATGAGCTGGGACAGATCTCTGCGGGTTTTTAGTGCAAGAAGAGTTCTGTGTGAAGGGACATTGTACAATTCTTCTGCAAAAATATTGCTAATGAAGGTATGTTAGAATTCTTCAAGTTTTGACCTGATCAAAAATTATTAATCATGAATCCCCAGTCTCTCTTGGGACAAAGTCATTGTTTACAGCAATTTATTTTGGCTGATGGTTCTTCTGAGGCCCTCCTCTGTAAAGAGGCCTATGGTTTGGGTGTGCAGGAGATGACTTAACTGAAACTTAGTAAACTGTTTATGATTGATTGTGTGACAATGACTGTAGGGCATGCTGGTTTAGGCCTACATCCTGCAAAGTGCAGGGCATCTAATGGAAGGTAGAGAAGGGTGGAAATGGCCAAGGACTGAGCAGCCTGTCCTTGCTGGTGTGTCCTGAGATGGATGGTGCAGCCTACAGAGTGAGCAGTTGTGTCTGGAGAGGGAGTGTGGAATGGGAACCAGGTGTGGGTTCATTTGGTGCTTCTGTGGAGCACTTGCCACCATTTTAAAATCCCATTCCCTGGCAGATGGTCATCCCCCACCAAGTTTTAATAGAACCTCTCTGTTAGAGCAAGCTAAATCTATAATATCATGTAAATATTTGCCTTGTTGTTACAGCATATCTGGAGACTGGATTGCCTTCCAAATAGAAACAAATCCCTAATTTTTTGATGAAGGAGCAGAGCAGAAATTCTGCTACCCTTGTGCAGCACAGAGAAATGTCTAACATTCAGCAAAGCATTTTCTTTGTTAAATCGAAGTGCACAATGTTGACCCTTTGTAAGAACACTGTTATGCATTTTTAATAGGAGTATTGTGAGCAGCTGAGAAGCTGCATAATGAATTTTAAGCATTTCACTATGTGTTTGTTCTGGTTGTGCCCTCACAGTCAAAAAAGAGCAATAGTATACCTTGAAAGTAATGTTAGTTAGTAGTAAGAAACTTTAGAATGCATGAAGTCACCATCTTTAGAGCAAATACATACTGTAATGTAATTATAGTGCATAATATCATCCTATAATTTCTCCTAAAGGGTTCTGAATGTACCATGGAATTTTATAGTGAAAACTTGTTCGGATCACTATCATAAATTTGAAGACCTCTGCAGAGGACATTAAGATTTGCATTACCACCATAAATAAAGAAAAGTTAATTTTGAGATGTCATGTAGCTGCATTAAATATAACGTTCATTTCCCATTCAGCATTTTTGTATCATCTCCAAATAAGTAACTTATGCTAATCTGACTTTGGCATTTTGTGATAGGACAGGAGGGAATGGCCTCAAGTTGTGCCAGGGGAGGTTTAGATTGTATATTAGGAAAAATTTCTTCATGGAAAGGGTTGTCAGGCATTCGTGGAACAGGCTGCCCATGGAAGTGGTTGAATCACCATCCGTGGATGTATTTAAAAGATGCATTGATGGGGTTCTTAGGGATGAGGTTTAGTGGTGGACTTGCCAGTGCTAGGTTAACAGTTGGACTTGATTATCTTAAAGATCTTTTCCAATCAAAATAATTCTGTGATTCTAAATAGTGAAACCACCTCTCCCCATCCCTTTCCCCTTCCAAGGTGTAGTGTGACTCTGTTATCTCACTTGTGCCCTACAGGGTGGGGTAGTTTATGCCCTGCAGTAGCAAAACTGGATTTATACATTCCTTGGAATGCTGCTGCACAGCCAGAGAAGGGTAAACAAACCCCAGTACAAATGACAACCTGGACAGGTGGTACATGAGATAAGAGAAGTCGTTATGGTTCTGGTAACTCACAGGAAGTATGGTAGTTCCCAGAACAGGATGATATGAACCTCTAGAACATTAGTCCAGCTAGTAATGACCTTTAAAAAATGTCTTTACTAGTATAAAGTGAAAGAAAGTAAAAGTTCTTAGTCTCTAGACTACAGTAAGTGTTGTTATTGAAACTTGCAATACGTAGAGGGAGTTGAAATAATTTTGAAAAGTAAAGTACGTTCCATATTTAAAACAACCTAAAAGTGTAAATGGCTAAAAATATTAAAGCAAGCAGGTTTGGAATTTGAAACTTGGCATTTGGCATGGATAGATACCTCCTCAAGGAGCTGCAGCTTTACTTACTGTGCAGAGAAACAATTAGAAAATATTTCTGGGATGTTTGTTATCTCATCCTGGTAGAATTAGGAGAGCATAATCAAGCCCTTTCCTTTGCAAACTTATGTCACAATGAAAATTTCCCACTATGACAAGAATGTGACTTATTTCCTTTCCCCTTGGGAAAAGTAAAGGGAGTAGTAGCTGTACTGAAAATATTTGTTGGTCAGCTTTCATGTGTGAGGTTGTTAATATTTTCTCCCAACCGGGAGGGAAAAGAAGGGAACAGGTAGCACTATGTGTGAAACATGGAAGATAAAAGGTTTTGGTGCTTCTGAAGTGTTTTTACAATTGAGTTATGCTCTGTGGAGCATTCTATATAATGTAACCTTTCCCTCACCAACAGTAACTACTCTCCCTATCTGTTGGGAAGATATTTCTGTTATAATGCCATCTAGGAATCTGAGTTCTGTAAACTAAGAGTTGCTTTCAGTAGCTTTCAGTAGCTACCCACTGTGGGCAGTCAGGTTCGAAACGTAACTTATTTTTGTCCTGTTCACTTTAGTAAAATACATTTTACAGATTTCTTTGTGTGGGTGAAGAAGGCTCACTGTAGATTAATGTCAAGGCATTGTTTAGGTTGTTTGATTAAAAGAAAACGAAAAAGCTAATTTTAGCACACATAGGGGGAAACAGGAAAGGGGAAATAACTAGTTTATTTTAGGGTTGCATAGTGTCTAGCTTTTCCTGGAAGAAAGGAAGGATGAGGAAGGTGGCTTCCTGTTCTTTAGACCAAAGCTTGGTGTGTATTTGCAGCGTGTGGCAAGCACTTCGTACAAAACTTCTACTCCCCTCCATGTTTACATTAAAGGGAGAGGTAAGAAGAGGCTGAGATCTTGGCTGTGGCTTCCAGAGAAGCGGTTTCTGTCTGTGCCCAGAACAGTTACATCTTACTGGGGCCATAGGAATCATAGAAACATAGAATTGTAGAATGGTTTGGGTTGGGACTTTTTAAGTTCATATAGTCCAACCCCCTTGCCATGGGCAGGGACACCTTCCACCAAATCAGGTTGCTCAAAGCCCCATCTAACCTGGCCTTGAACACTACCAGGCATGGGGCATCCACAGCTTCTCTTGGCAGCCTGTTGCAGTGTCTCACTACCCTCATAATAAAAAGTTTCTTCCTTATATCCAGTTCAAATCTACCCTCTCTTGCTTTAAAACTATTGCCCCTTGTCTTGTCACTAGAGGCCCTGGTAAAAAGTCTGTCTTCGTCTCTATTATAAACCCCCTTTATATATTGAAAAGATGCAAGAAGGTCTCCACAGGGCCTTCTACAGGCGGAACAACCCCAACTCTCTCAGCCCATCCTGGGGGCAGAGTAAAGAGGGTAAAGGAGCCACATTCTGCTTTCCAGGCTGCTCTAAGGATGCACAGCAACATGGTGCTCTTTGCTTTGGCTTGTGACAAAGTCATTAAGTTTTGTAGTCAAGGCCAAATACATTTAAAAGAAAATGCAAAAGAGAAGGTTGCTACAGGATTGCCAACTTGGCCACATTGTTCTGTGCTAGCCAGATTAGCCAATCTGTTGCTTTCAGTGTGACATGTGAATATATCTGTGTTTTCTCTTAATCTGATTAAATTTTGCAAACTATATTTATGTGTCTTTTAAATGTGTACTGGGTATAATATGGACAATATACAGAAGAGTTAAATGGTGAGATTCTTCTGATTTTAAGTGAGTATGCTTCAAGTAGATTTAACATTGACTTTGCAACGTTACACAGAATTTTTTTATAAAACGTGCCAATTATACATGCAGATAAATGAAAGAAGTATTTGTTTCTCAGGAATGTGAGATTTTAATTTAATTTTGTCCCACGGATTCCTAAAATTTAGTACTATGAAAGAAATTTTGACTGGTTTTTTGGACAGTAATCATTTCTGTGTTGTCTTATACTTTTGACAGTCATTTGTATGCACTAAGTAAAAGGTAGGATGAATGGCCTATTTCTGTCTGTTTTCATTACTGTGCTCTTTCTGTGTGCTCCATCTTATTCTCTGTATATGCCTACTGGGACATTAAAGATTCTGTAATTATTTCAATAAGATCAGGGTTATAGATTTTTTTGTTCCACTTAGTTGTTTTCTAATAAACCTGCCTCTGTGCTGAAGGCTAACAAATTTCTTATTTAATACTGTACTTTTTTTTTTTACATGATATATTAGAGAACATTTTAAAAGGTCAAGATTGTGCAATTTACTGTTTTCCCTTGCTGTTGTAACAGTCTCAAGGTAGCTCCTTAACTGAAAACTCCAAAGTCATCATCATTCTTTTGAAAACATAAATATTAAAACTGTTTTGTGTCTTATTTCAGAATTTGAAGGAACTTGGAGCAGTCTGAGATATTGTCGTTCCTAAAGCCTAGAATGGTTTTAGCTCTAGTATGAATTATGTTTGTGGTCTCACAAATAAGAATATGCTAAAAGAGCAACATAAACTGGATAAACTGGAGCAGTGCAATAATATGTTCTTCACAAGTGTCCATAGGGTTTTCCCTAATATCAAGTTCTTTGACACCTGCGGTACAAACCAACATTATTTAACCTTTTTCACCACACTATTTCAGCCCAGATTAGGATGGAGGACCAGGTAGGATGGATGCATCACATCCTGTCCCCTAACACTTCAGACCTGTGCCCAAAGCTGGATTCAGTTCAACAGTGCTGCCACTTTCAAAGCGCTTTTCTATGTACTTTTCAGCACAAGTTCCCTGGTGCCTAAATTGACGCTTTTACATCTATATGTGCTCATTTCTATTTAGTGCTGAATAAATCCTTGTCTTTCTTGGACCTGAGTACTGTGAAACTGTTCTCAGAGGAGAGTGACTTTTCCTGATGTCACTTGCATGTTGAAGAGGGATCCCAGGTATTGAATCCAGCTCTGGATTGCACAGAGACATTGATTTTCATGTTTTCATGTAGTTGTGCGGTGCTTGTCCTAGGAGGCAATTGACAGTTACTCAGTCCATGTAAGACACTGATTTGCTATTTATTTATTACTTGCACAGAGCAAAATAGTTTATATTAATATCTGTCAGTTGTGCTGGGCTAAACCCTTTGTTTCTCAGGCTTGCTAACTGGACATTTTCTCTGACTTTTTTGCCTCCTCACAGTGACCATGTGGCAATTACCTTCTTGAAAGACCATTTTATTTTATGTACCTATGTAGAAGGCTGTTGCCAGTATTTGCCTTATAATTATCCTGCATGTATTTTCACTTAAAGTTTCAATGAAAGAGTAACTTATGAACAGGTTTTGTCAGACCTTTTGGAAATTTGTGGTGAGTTTAGCATGCATTGTACACTAAGCTGATATTAGCTCTACTCAACAGCTAAAGCAATTTAGCCTACTGCTCTGCAGATAAATTGCATTTTTGCACTCTGGTCTTCCCTGAGACCAGCCGGAGTTCTGGGATTTGACCTCAAAAGGAAATTTTGTACTACTTCTTTACTACTTCTTTTGGCCAAACTTCACATACCCTCAATTATTAGGTGTCTACTGCTAGCAGACTTCAGGAAATGTTAACTTTCTTTTGAGGATTCAAAACTACACGTTTTTATAACTCTGAAGATGTGTCCCATCTAAAACTATGAAACTCTAGTTAGCACTCATCCATAGAGAGCTGGAGTACTTCTGGGAAGGTTGAAGACCAACTGGACATAATCCAGAAAAGTAACAAGAATGAAAGATCTAGAATATTAACTCATGAAGATGGGATATAATAACCACTTTTGGCTTGTGAAAGGGATGCAGATGAAATGCTGTGATAGGATAAATAGAAATATTGTGGTAGCTCTCTCACTGGAGGGACTTTTCTTTAAGAAAAGGTTTGGTGGTAATCAGTTGGGTACTGTCTACAGGTGCGTGCTTAGCTCTACATCAGTGAAAGAGGCTGGAGATCATTTCAGACCTGTATTGCCATTACTTATGAGCAAACAGTTAAAGGACTGGGGCATTATAAGTGGTCATATATTTATCTCGTCTGCGATAACATAGATGTTTAAATCAAGCACTTACTAGACTCACTGATTTCAGCCCTACACACACTCGCAGGGGAAAGGCCTGCGAGTTAGAGCCTTTTAGGATGACCCACTGCTAGATAATAGCGGGACTTTTATGAGCAGTCTCCAAGGATGCAAACTGCAACTTTTAACACTTGGCTTTCTAACCTTGGATGAGGTTTTGTCGAGCTGACAAAACTCCTGTCATCTTGAATTTGTTACACTCAGCAGTACAGGTGAGCTGCTACATCTCATCCAGGATAGTAGATCAGCTTTTGTTGGTAACTTTAATAAAAAGGTGTGGCTTAGACATAGCTTTTTAGAATTATGAGGTGCTGTTCTCATACATAGACTGAACTCAAGTGCACACAAACCCCAAGAAGTCAATCACGCTGAGAAACGTAGGCATCAGAACTTATATTGTGTTCCTATAGTCTAATTTAAAGACTCTATGGAAAACACTTCCTGTTTCTATGTGAGGTGCTTCCATGGGATGTTAATTAAATATGTGTCCTTTCTGTTTAGCATGAACTACCTGTTCCAAATTTTAAAGTTTTGTTCTTTCTGTGTTTATTTCTTGATAAAGAACTCCACTGTAGCACAGGTTTCTTTCCTTGAGTTAATATTTGCAGTTTGTGTTAAAAGCATCTCATAACCTTGTTTTCAGTAAATCATTGAAAATGGGATTTACGCAGTCTGACACTCTGAATCATTCCTTTGCCCCCTGATTGTTTCTTAATGCTTCAGGATATAACTCAAAGCGTAGACATGTCAGAATTGAACATGATATTCCAGTAATGGTCTTACTGGTGCCTTGTTGGAGAGCTGCAAACATTCCTTACTCCCCGCTTGTAGTAGAGCATTCTCTTGCTCTTGCCTACGTGGTTCTTACCTACATTACTCTGGCAGTTCATGTGCAGGTGACTTTACATCACGATTGTCTTCCAGCCTGCCATCTTTCATTTATAAAAGCGACAAGTACAAAACTGTGCTCAAATGCAGTTCAAATGAGTACACTTCCCAGCTTTTCTATAGCTCATCTTCCCCATTTGCTACCTACGACTCCATCAGCTCTTTACATTTCCTCCAGATTTTACTGGGTGAATGACAGAGGTACTGCATAGCATTGGGTTGAGAACGTCATGCCTTGAAGCATTTCTCTGAATGATATTTCCCCATTTGCAAATTCTTCACTGGTCTGTCACTTAGAAGGGTTTTGCTGTGTATTATGGGTTATATTGAGTTTGTGTACTCTTTTTAAAATGTGGACTGAAAACTAAAGGATAAGAGAATACAACTATATTATGTCAATTCAGTCTTTGCTAGTCGGGCTTGTGATGTCATGAAAAAACAAGATTTTTGGGGAAGACCCATTTTCTGTAAAATCAAATTCAATGCCATTAGTTCACTTGCCCTTTTAGTGTTTATTGTATCATTTAACAAGCTTTGATGATTTCAGATTGAGGCTAAGGTGAGTCTTCACAGGATCACAGTATGTTTGAGATTGGAAAGGACCTGAAAAGATCATCTAGTCCAATCCCCCTGCTGGAGCAGGAACGCCTAGGTGAGGTCGCACAGGAACATGTCCAGGTGGGTTTTCAATGTCTCCAGAGAAGGAGACTCCACAACCCCCCTGGGCAGCCTGTTCCAGTGCTCTGTCACCCTTACTGAGAAGAAGTTTTTTCTCAAATTTAAGTGGAACCTCTTGTGTTCCAGCTTGATCCCATTACCCCTTGTCCTATCATTGTTTGCCACCGAGAAGAGCCTGGCTCCATCCTCATGGCACTCTCCCTTTATATATTTATAAACATTAATAAGGTCCCCCCTTAGTCTCCTCTTCTCCAAACTAAAGAGACCCAGCTCCCTCAGCCTTTCTTCATAAGGGAGGTGCTCCACTCCCTTAATCATCTCTGTTGCCCTACGCTGGACCCTCTCCAGCAGTTCCCTGTCCTGTCTGATCTTACCCTGTTTATGCTTCTGAAATATGAATATATTATGGGGTTTTTTGTTCCTGGTCCACAGGAACTTCTCCAGTGTTTCAGAATGTAGTTTAAAAATAAGTCAGGGGAAGTCTCCAAGCTTTCCTGAACCAATACTTTCTGAACCCTTGGGTATAAGCACTCTGATCCAGTCGATTTAACATGTTTCTCTTCACTTTACTTCAGTTGTTTAGTAACCTACATAGTTAAAAAGGAAATCACAAGTGTTTTGTTGTCACAGCAAGTGATGAATATATCACTTTCTGAAATATGTATTAGATTAACTTATCATCTGTATCACAACCGATAATCTCACTATCAACTTTTGGGAGTAGAGCTATGCCATTGCCCAGATTTCATTGGTTCATGACTCTATTTAACAATAGCAGGAATGATTTTTTTCTTCAGACTCCTGGTTTCCATAATCAACGGTCTGCATTTCTAAACTGCTGATTTGCATTTACTTCTGTAACTTCCATGTTTTCACTTTTGCCATATATGAAAGAAAAAATTGTTCCAACTACTTTTCCTCTCAGCTGGGATGTTTTTTCACAAAAAAATCTTTCTTTCATGACTGCAGGATTGTGTGGTTTTTATAGTCTCATTTTCAGTGTTCTTTTGCATCAAAGTACCTTCTTTGCTCGGTTTTGTTTGTAAGTGTCTTTAATTTAGGAACATGGACTTTTTACAGAGAAAAAAATATTCGTCATACTTCTTGCACATTGCAATTGAAATTCATTTGTGAATGCTTTAATGTAGGCAATTGCCAGTTTTAGGCAATGATGAGGTTATTTTTATCTATCACACTGTGATCTAGTACAGAATGATTTTAAGTTGCTTGGATTAATTTTATGTTTGGAATAGATCTGTAATTTTTAGACAATTCAAAAATAATTTATCAGTAGCATCAGAAGTCTACCAGCTTATGTCTTCAGAAACCTGTGTGATTTTCTATATATTTTCACATGTTTCTAAGTAATTTTTAGAGGCCTGCTCCTATTTTCTCATCTGTGTTGACAACTATAAAATACATGATGTTGTTGTCAATCAGATACAACAATGCAAAGTTAGCTTGTAAGTCTTAAGTGTGTAAATGATACCTCTAATGTGGAGTGCCACATTGTTGCTCCTTCTGGCTGGCTGTCCTATTTAGGTTTTACTGACAAGTTTCAGTCATGTGAATTTTCATGCCAGGTTTCAGTCTTACCAAATTGTGTCAAATTTTCTACCACCAACACATGAATGTAGTTTTTAATTTCTCTTTGCTACGCACAGAATAATTTATAGCTCTCCTTAGTTTTGTTTGTTTATAATGATTTTACTTTAGGTCTACACTCTATGGCTACATACTAAGCAGTCTTTTAGCACTGTTTTTAGATGCTAAGTTAAAGCTCTTCAGCATCTTGCTTTGAGGTGCAAGCAGAGTTACTTAGAAAAATCAGTACTGTAGGAGTTCAATCATGAGAACAAAACAGTATTTTACAGGTTCTTTTTTTGGTTTAACTTGTGGTTGTTATGTAATGAAGAATATATACAGACTTTCTTTGCTTAAAACAGATCAAGGTAAACAGTTGAAGCAGAAGGAAACCAACTGTTTTTCCATTCACCTTATTATTGAGCTGTGGTTAAAAGAACTTCCTTTTCAGTACTATCAAAAGATCTCAACTAAAACTTCAGTTGAACACGGAGAAGAAATAGACTCTCTCAGGGATGGGAAAATACATAGAGACACTTGCCTTTGCCGAATGAAGGCTAGAAAGTATCATGTTAATTGTGATCTGATAATTTTTCGAACTTACACTTTATAGTATGGATAACAGAAAATAGAAATGTTAAGTTTTGCCCCTTGGCTTGTGATTTAATGTTGAAATTTTGATCTTACAAAATACTTTATGTCATTGGTTATCAGAGTTTACAATTTTAGCAAGAGTAGTATAAAATAGAAATACTAAGGGAACTGAAAACAGGGAGTATTTTAGAAGCATGAAGTGTGAAGTCCTGCCCTGTTTTAGTTGAGAGCAAAACTTCTGCTGACTTCACAGAGGCCAAAATTTCACACAAAGATTGTAACCAAATAAGAAAGCACAGCCAGCAGAGTATTTCTGGGTGATTGTTACATGCCTCAGGAAGTATTACAAGGCATGAAACTAAAGGATGCATGAATTTAACCACTCGAGAAGTGTAATAATCACCTGGGGGTGGGGAGAGGGGTGGCTGACTTCAGTTGCAGAATTGCTTTTTTTCCCCTAAAAGAAACATCTATTTGCTGACAAATGTGGAGAAGGGAAGGACGTCATGTAAATCATAGATTTCCACTGGTGCTTTGAGTTTCTGAGTTATTCCAGAATGCAGAAGGCACTGTATAAAGTAAATAAAGAGGTGGCTGAGGGAGACTGGGGCCCCAAGTCCTCTTCCAGGTGCAGAGTCACCCTGTGTTCTGGGGCAGCCTACCTCTGGCCTAATTCATCTTGGAATATTTTTGGTTTCTTTTCTGTACACAGTTTAAGAAGGGAGAGAGGAAAGTCCCTTGTCCTTTCTTCCTTCTTCCTCCCTCCATCCCCAGGAGCTGTGTAACAGTTTCAGAAGTGAGTTTGAAATAGTTTTCTTGCTTCCAATCCTGCCCAATTTCACACATTTATCCAGACAGTGAGATTAGGAGCTGAAGCATCCCGATTCCCTTTTTTTCTTGGTGTGGAGAAAGATGTACATTTATAGAAGAGCTGGAGTGGAGCCAGTGGTGCAAAGGAGGGCAGGTATCTAACGTTCTTTGTGACAAAAATAGGCTTAAAACACCCACATTCAACCTGACTGCGGAGGTTCATTTGTATAGATGGCTGCCAGTATCAACAGGCACTGGTGTGTGTGGAGAGCACTCAGTTCATCTCAGTTGGTACATCCAAATGTAGTCATGGCTGCGTAATTTTCTTGTCAGGTTCAAGTGTTACGTTTGTAGAACATCTTCTGCAACCACTCCATCATAAGGTTTTAAAGAGCCATATTCTGCATTATACTGTAAAATGTGCATAATCCTTTCATTATTGAGAAAAAAATGCCACATCAGTTCAGAAATAGAGGAAAGCAGATGCTTAATTTTGAGATGTGCTTGATTTATCATTATTCAGGAAAGCCTTACATAACATACATCATATGCGGTATTTAATATCCATAAGTGCTTTCTTGAATAGAGGTGTTTTAAGCACTTGCTTAGCAACAAGCACCTGCTTACACGCTTAGAAGTGTTTCATGCATATATACACATATACTTATTTTTTATTTTATGAGCAGCCCTGGGAAGCACATAAAATTGTTTACAGATTTAAAGTCAATCATGTGCATAAGGGATTTTAGGTTTAGGTTTTAATTTGAAAAACATAAATGTATGTCTAAATTAAATTAAAGTACTGTATTCACATAATCCTAGATGATTTGGATGTCTTCAGTACTAAGAATGTATCTGAAGCTGCAATTATAGTATCTTATACAAGCATTTATCAACGATGATGCTAGTGTGTTCATTTGCCACTTGGTGGCTTTTGACCAAAAAACTGTTCCAAAGACAATATGGTTAAAATACTGTCTAATATATAACTTTTAGCACATTCTCTGCAATAAGAGTGTGTGGGTTTGGTTTGTTTTGGGTTTTTTGTGTGTCTGTGTTTTAGCATAGAAAGAAAACTACTTTCTTGTTTAGCAAAGAGTGGCCCAAGACCAGCATGTTTGATTGTTATGGTTATACTACATCAACTAAAACTATGCATGAATCTGCCTCTGTATTTCCATACAGATTTCCCCTGATTTCTGCTTTCCCTCTCATAAACAGTCATTTTTAGAAGTTACCACTAGCCAATCTCAAGATTTGTTTGTCTGGAATATTTGAGGACAATGGCTGGTAAGACCCAAGATGAAATGACACAGATTTGTCAACAATTTGTCCACAAAACTCAGCACGATTACTTTGTGGGTATGGAAATAGTTAATTAGTAGGTCATCAGAACAAAATGGTTCAGAAAATACTATTGTAGCTTTTGAAAAAAACTATCATCAAGCTGAGAAATAGCAATGCTCAGCTGTAATCAGCATTTTCGGTACTGTCCTTAGTAGTAGCATTGAGAGTACGGAGGTTGGTTTGAAGTTAAATGACTAAACCCTTTATCCTCACCCTAGTTTTGGTCATGTTTCTATGTTCTGGTAATTCTCTTGTCTACAGTCACATATTTGCTGCTCAGGTTAGATTTTCAAATGGTTTCATTTTAGACGTCGCCCCAGTTTTCCTATTTCTACAATGCATTTTTATAACATCTGTTTTTATCTAAGAGTCAGTAGGATATTTGCTTCATTAGTACAGGCCAAGTGAAAGCAGTGGGTTAAGAGTTGCCTTTTTACATCTATGCCTTTCATTATCATTTTTTTCTTTAAAATAATACATTTACATTTTATAATCATAAACATGAAATTGAAGATGAAATCAGTTCTTGGAAGATTAATTCAGTCCTGCTCACAGCTGCGAAGACTGTGGAAATAAATATCATTTTACAGTAACGTATTCCTGACAAAGGGCATAACAAAAGACTGATTTCTATTCAGAGATAGTGGGTATATTTATTTTGCATGTTGGGGGGAGGGGCTGTGGTCGACTGCTTGCGACCCTGACCTAGTTTTGTAGCTGCTTATTATTCAGCTATATGTTTGAGAAATCTCTGTAATTTAATTTGGCAACCTCTTCTGCATGTCTGCACCTAGCAGTAGGTGCTCTTAATATTAGTCGTGTCCCATGCTGAATCATATTTATTTAGAAAAAGGAAAATCCTAATGCACTCATAACTCAGAAAGAAACTGTTAATTGTTAGCCGAGAACTGCCTGATTACAGACTGGATGTCTCGTCCAGGGCCCTGCCATAATTAGTAACCACTGTTGACATTTAGATTTAAATTGAATTTTCTTCTAATTAAACCCAGAGGGGGTTGATCCTCTCAGACGTACAGGTTAATAAAATTAGTCAGAAACTGTTAAACAGTAAACTGAATTCTCCAAGAGAGCTTTCCCAGTGTATTGTTAGGGAATCTGTAATTAATATTCAAAGGATTCATTAGATTTGGAGTTGTCCTTTTTTGTTTTGGGTTGCATCTGGGTTTGTTGCAGTTATTTCTTTAATTAGGTCTGTTTGCTTTTGATATCTACAGTAATACTAATTTCCATCATGTTTGTGCATGTGTAATTATAAGTGCTGTAGCACCATTCATCCATACCGTGCAACTGTTACATGTAATAACAAGCTGCTTTTTTTCTGGACACGTTCAGTGAATAGTAATCTTAAAAACTAAAAGCAGGTGTGAAATGAATTTTAGGAATATAGCCTGGACTAACTGGTGTCTATTTGTCATTGTCATACAAATGTTAAAGCTGTCACAGTGTCTTTTTCTTCTTTATTCACCATCGTTTTTTGCTGATCCTTCCCAAGCTTTTTGTTTAAATAGGATTATTTTTCTGATGAAATCTAGATGTTTGTATTTTTCCTGTTGCTTTTTCAAGTACCATCAATTGGATTGAGATCTTAGCCTACATGAAATTAATCTGTGTTTTTCCTTTCCTGTCCTGCTCAAAGATTAAGTTAAGAGTATGAAAACTATTAAGCATCTGTACCAGGAAAGAGCAAGTTATCAGTGATGTGAGAAAACATAGAGACAAGAGTGCTATAAGGAGATACTTGAACATTAAACTTTGGCAATATCCGAATTTTTGCAAAACTGCTCCGTGGGAGTAAGTTTCTCTAACAAAGATCAAATAGCTGAACTCACTTGTGGTTTTTCATAGCGCATGTGCAAAGGAAATCCAGTAAAATATTGTTAAGCACTGAGGACAATTTAGTACCAGTACTAAAAACTTAATATTGGTTTTACAAACAGAAGTGAAGAATGTATTTTACCATTTAATGGGCCTCACAAAAGTTATGGTTTTGGTTAAAAACAACTCCTGGGCCACTGTATCTTAAAAAAAGAGGTTTTAGAGAAACAAAAAATGATAAACGAAAATGTCTAGGGAATGCTTTCCTGAAAGATATCTTGAAATTCATAAAAGTTGTTCAATAGTATTGAATTGAATTTACTCCCCAAAGGACTATCATTTCTGTCCTTTTCTCCTTAATCATGTAAGCCAAACAACCAAACAAAAAAAAATCTAGATACCTTCATTTTTCTTGCTTAGTCTAACTGACTAAATTGGATTAGGTAAAGAATGTTTCTCACTCAGAATTGGCTTCAGATGGTACAAAACCACTAAAAATATATGGAACAATTCACTGCACTGGCGGACAGCACCGGGTACATTCCTCTCTCCTGCAGGTTTGTTGTGTGGAAATCACAAGGCAGGTCAAACCAGAAGTGGCTGAAACTGTCAGGTTCGGAACTGCAGATTTTAACCCATTTAGAAGTGTTGTTCATCTAAATGAGGCTTTAACAGGAACAGATTGTATGGATAACAGTTTCTGGATTCAGGTAGGTTCTCAAGGAAACATCCAGCTGAAAAAAATCTGAAGAAGAACAAGAAAACGGAAAACAAACCTCTTTAGCCCACAGTCCAATCAAGAGTCTTTACACTGAAAAGAGACTTAATATTGCTATTGATTTTTCACAAAAGGTGTTTACTATGGTGATGGGCAGCAGTTCAGCTGAGATCAATAGCTAATTAAACCCCCTATGTGAACACAGTCTTAAACTGAATTAAACTAAACTTTGCACTGACCAAATCACATTATCATGAAAATATACCCCAAAGTCTCAAAAATTATCTGTAATCACCTCCAAGCAGCCATAAACTTGGTCCTAAGTTTGACAATGTAGTAGCCTTATTACATGGAAACTGAGCATCCATGCATGGACAAGAATATGCCAAGCATGGTCCTTTTATGGGACCAGAGTGTCATTGATGATCTCTAGTTAATGATCTGAGATTTTCCCTCAAACTCAACCACAAATTTAACCACTGGTAGCAATACGCATATGAAACTAACATTTATTTCATGTATACATTTTAGTTAATGGGTTAGGAATAACAGGTTTTCAATGTCTTGACAATGAGGCAGAGCTCTTAATGCAAGTGAAAGCAGATATGTGATCACCATACTTTTAATAAACTATGGGCATGTCATTGATGCCAGCAGGACATCAATAGAGAAGGGAAAGAAAGCAGCTGGCAAAGAAGCCAGCAGCATGCCCATCGAGTGTGGCATGAAATACTTCAGGTCAACCAACAGTAGTCAGGAAATGTAAAACTTTCCATGTTTTCTAGTTTACAGACAGTTTCAGCAAAATGGATAATTAGTAAAGGGCACCAGGCTGACAATGTGTTAAAGAATTCTGCCAAATGAGTAAGGAAGGTCATTGCCTGCAGAGACCAGGCAGCCTGGAACAGGCGTCCCTTTTGGGACACCCCAGCCTGGCCTGGCCCAGGCCATGGCAGCCCATTTGGACACAACTCAGCTCCTGTTGAGCCAAGGGTGGGTTAATTAGGTTAGACTGTGAAAAGCCTAGATCTTTGCTCACACATTCACAGCAAATTGCAGATTTCAAGGAGAGAAATATTCTGTTTGCATGGCCATATGTGATTGCATGAGGAAATGTGATGAATTGATGCCAAGACTTTTTGGAGAAAAATGGGCTAGAAATTGCTAAAGACAAATAGTTGAGGTTCTCTCATGAGTCTTTTACTGGAAACTATCTTTTCTTATTGCTGCCTGTATATGTAGATTTTTGGACCTTTGCAATAATATAAAGAACAAAGAATCAGTTTTCTTACCGTTACTTGTTCTTTCTGTCTAACAATATAACTTTTTCCTTCTTTCATTTTTCCACATGGTTTTGACAGATGGAAAATTAAATAAGTATTCAGTACATAAACTTGTTAGATATAGGGCTGCTTTCAAAGTAAGCTTTTACTTTTTCTTTGCATGAGATACCATTTGAGATACTTAAGTTCTGAAGGAAGTTTTTGTTGTTGTTGTTGTTTTTTCTTTGCTTTTGTTTTTGTTTTTGTCTGGGAAGTGCACAACTACTACCACGTAAACATGAAATCCAAATCTCCTTCAGTTTATCTGTTTTAGTCAAACAGCACATTCTAAATCATCTGCTCAAGGATTATTATTGTGGAAAAATAATCAGTACTGGCAGTACTCTTTATCATCCAAAGAAGGGGGTGGAGAAATGTGGAAGAAACGTTGCAGTCACTGAAATTCATTTTAAAATTACAATTAATCTATTAATAATGTTTCTTAGTGGAAATACTGTTTATGTTAATGCTTATATTGTGAACAGGCAAAGAATAGGCATTACGTTGCATACCAGCTCTTATACTTTAGAGTTGTGAGTTGTCTGTTCCCCAGGTGCTCCCAGTCAACTAATATTTTCTGTGTTAGGTAAAATATTTCCTAACTGTATAATTTTGCATGAAAACTGGGGAACGTAATCTATATTTACTCTTTGTGTAAAGCTTTCATTTATGTCAGTGGGAATTCAGTGTATAGCATGAGGACTGTATATTTCTCTAAGTGCTTGTAAGAAACATCTCCTTTTATAGACTAGTAGATTTGTCACATAGTAATTTGTTTTTCCAGTTATATGATAGTTCTACCAATGCAGCAACAAAATGGAAATAATAAAGATAACCTGTAATGCTAGATAAATTACATTTGATATATCTTTTGCTTTTTATCCTCCATTTCCCATCACCTGTACATGATGTCTCACTGTTCAGCCTTTATTTTGTCATTGAACAAATTACTTGTGCAAGTAAGTGCATTGGCCACAACGGGATTACTTGCATCAGTTGGTTTTCAGGGGTAGGAGAAGGCTGCCCAGTGTCACTGTTGGCCTCTTGTCACAAGGCACAGAGTTCTCCTAATGAAGGCTGTGAGGAGATTTTCCTGAATAATTGGGCTCCAGAGTTCATGTAGGAGAAAAAGTAGCCAGTCTTTTCATTCAGTTTTTGTCTGACATAACTGTGGCCCCCTCCCAAGTCAGTTTTTCTTCAAAACTAGCTGTAAATGGAACAGTGTACGGGAAAAATTACTCTTCTACTTTATGGCCAGGAGCATTTGCCACAGAAATAAGTTTGCAAGCAATGGGGGACTCAAGTAATGCAAAGGACCTTCGCCTTACTCTTTGATTTCAGAGATAATTTTTAGCATTGCATGTTAGGAAGGAACTATGGAAGCCTATGGCACTACAGGATTTATTTTTGTAGCCTGCGTAGGTGAATTCTTTGATACTTTTCCATTTACACAGAGACGGTGTTAGATGGAGATTTCCAGAATCACTGAGGTGTCTCAAAGATCAGTGTTTCTAAATTCATTCAGCTCCCATCAAAGATATTGACCAGCCTGTTACAGTTTGAAGCATCTACATTTTGGGAAATTCTGGATATTTATGGAAATTATTGGAGCACGGCTATAAAATCTTTTCGAACTCATGCATCTAGGAAAACTTTTTGGAACTAAAAAGTGGAAAAAAACATAGATATTTTACTTTCAGAGTGCCATTGGGACTGTCCCTCATGAAAGAGAATTATTAATACACATTTGTGCTGTCCAGTCAAATATAGAAACAAATATCCAGACATATGGTAAATTTTTCCAACGAAAGTAAAATAAGTTTTAGAGTATTCCTACTAGTTCTGGTAATGTTAACATTAGTATTTGAATGTTTTTAAATATCCAATTATTATATATAAGATATCTCTCTCTTTTTAGCAGATAGGCAAGGTGTATGTGAAGAGGTAATATATGTTATTGGAATGAATTATATAATTAGATTAACTTTCAAAAATTAAGGCTATTCATCAGGTTAATAAATATTTTCAGGTAGAGACCTATCCTGCTATGCAATCATAAACCCAGTGGTGTTTTCTGTATAGTGTGTGTGTATACGTGTGTCTGTGCATCAGATATTCTGAACCTGTTGAATATCCCGCCCATTTTTACTGTGTTTCAGTCAGAACTGAGAACACTTGCATGTCCTCAAGAAGCATTGAGCAGAGGAGCAGTTGGAAATAAAAGAGTCGATTCAGCGAAGAGAGATAAGATCTGCTTATCTGCTTTGATGTGCGTGTGTGTACACACATGCGCCTTCATTTCCTTTATGGGTTATGTATGTGTATGTGCGCATGCACAAGACAAATCAAGATTTTACGTGGAAATGTGTGAAAAATTGTTGCCTTTCCAATCTTGCTATCAGCTAGACCATATGACTATGTTAGAGAATTGGAAAGAACCTCTGGTGCAAATGTCTGAAATCTGATTTAGCTTTCTAGGCTTCTTGGCTGACAGCACACTGTATTTTGGGAATATACAGGAAAGTATTTAGCAAGAAAGACATACTAAATGGGATGAATTCTGGACGCTGCTGCAGATGAATCCTTTAAGTATGTATCCAAGAGCTGAGATTTATAAAACCGAAGTGCAATGGCTGTGTCACACAAGGGCTGTAGAAGTTACACGTGTAGGAAGGCAATGTCAGGGGGCAATGTATACAATAGTGCATGCAGGCAATATGGTGGTATAATACATAAGAGTTGTTATCAGATATTGGGCACTAATGCAGCAGAATATGCCCTATAGAATCACAGAATCATTTTGATTGGGAGAGACCCTCAAGATCGAGTCCAGCCATTAACCTAACACTGATACTAAACCACATCCCCAAGTGCCATATCTACGTGTCTTTTAGACACCTCCAGGAATGGTGACTCAACCACTTCCCTGGCCAGCTTGTTCCAATGTTTCAGAAGCCTTTTTGTGAAGGATTCTTTCCTAATATCCAATCTAAACCTCCCTTGGTACAACTTGAGGCCATTTCCTCTTGTCCTGTCACTTGCTACTTGGGAGAAGAGACCAATACCCTCCATGCTACAACCTCCTTTCAAGTAGCTGGAGACAGCAATAAGGTCTCCCCTCAGTCCTCTTTTTTCCATGCTGAACAACCCCAGTTCCTTTAGCTGTTCCTCATCAAACTTGTGCTCCAGACCCCTCACCAGCTTTGTTGCCTGTCTCTGAACTCTCTCCAGCACCTCAGTGCCCAAAACTGAACACAGTATTCAAGATGGGGCCTCAACAGTACTTGGTTTGAAGGATCCATAGCACCTTTGGCCAAAACCACAGTGACTGTCCTTGGGGTTAATCACAGGTAGCATGAACTGAAGAGACTTGCTCACAGGGAGTGTTTCTGACAGCAGGTAGGGGTAGGCAGAACTGCTCCAGCTGTACTGGCTTCCAGGCATATTTCCAGGAGCACTCATGAAGTGGATTGTTGAGGGTTGTGTTTCTGCAAGTTCACATATGTAGGTATCTGACATGTAACTATTCCATTTGCAGCCTGGGGATGACTTGCTCCATTAGAAAGTCTGTACACCTGTCTGATGAATAAGTGAGAGGTGTTGTTAACATTAAAAAATGGCCTAAGGAAGGAAAATTCAAGAAACAGTCAATTACATGGGAAAGGAGGATGAAAAAACTTTTTATAACATTCATACTAAACTCACAGTGGGACCAGTGCATTTAGACTGTTTTAAGAACTGTTTGTCGTTGGAAAACTGTTAATTAATTCACTAGGAAGACTTCTTTTGCATTAGTATTGTTGTCTGAGTGAAATTCTGAGTGAGAAGGCTTCTTTGATACTTTCGGTGAGTGAATGCTTGTGAAATCGATCCCAGGATGTCTAACAGTTGAATGGTGAGAGGCTGGGCACTGGTCTTTCAAGTGCAAGGCTGATGTCCTTCCCAGCAAAGCAGGCAAGCTCAGAGAACTTCACGGAAGTCTCACAGTAAAGTAAAACAAAATTAAAGACAATGTGATTTTTGTCTTCATGTACATTAGGAAGAGTATGCAACCTAGAAATCGGAAAAAAACTATTTCCTGCTTAGTCTGGGCTTTGACTCTTTAATGTATGACTGTTGTTGCTTTCTGCTTGCTGGTGGTTACCCATGTGTATCATGTTGCAGGATCATTATGTCACTTCTCATGGTGATGTGTCTATTCCTTACATTTTCATTAGCCATATAGATGTTCTATTTCTGCTGCAAATGCTGATAGTGAACACTAGTGGTTAAGATAATTCACCTCCTTGGTCTTTATCATGTATAAAGAATATTTAAATCCTAATGCATGTTGTGATCGCTTGGATGTTAATAATAACAAAATACGCCACTTGTGATAGCCATGTTCTCACTCCATAATTAAATGAAGTAGATCACAGAAGATTTGAAAAACTGTTTTAGAACTTTATGCAAATTGAAAATTGGTTTGTATACTAATTAATTTGAAAAAGTAGTTATAGGAGGTAGTTTTTCATTTCTTTCATGGAAGGATCAAGATACTTGATACTGTTTTCTTCGGTGAGGAATAATGCATGGTAAAAATATCTAGTGCAGTGATCCCTGATATCAGTGTTGAGAAATGCATATATATGTTCTTCATTAGCATGAATGCAAATATGGTCATACTCAAAAAGAATTTTACAAATATTCGGAAACAGTTAAATATGAGTTATGTCTTTTTGTTGTATTTTCACCATTTAAAATGACAAATGTAAGTCTCCACAAAATACTGCACAGGAAAGGGTGGGTTTGGGAGAGCACTTGAAGTCAGTGCAGTGAGGGGGAAAAAGATAAAGCTGGAGAAAATTGCTGCTGACTGGAATCAAACTACACTAGTTGCTTACAATTGATTGTGTGTTGTTCAACCACAAAGATAAATTAGAACATAGAATACTGCAATAGAAAAGTAGTTTAGATGTCACAGAGACGGTATGACTATTTTTATCTCTCAGTTGTAAACCATAGCTTACAGTGGCTGAAATGACATTGAACTGTTTTTCTCTTTGATGATTTACAGCCTGTGTAGTGTGTTTGCAGGAGCAGATGTCACGTTTTATATATTTGAAAGTGTCAACACTGATGACTTATGTCTGAAGATTCTGTGCATGAATCAATAGAATGTAGTGATTTCCATTTCTTAAAAGAGTTTTTTCCAACATAATAAAAAGCACATAGTGAATTTTGGTCATTATAATGCTACTCTTGAACTCTTTTTTTTTGGCCTATTTTTTACACTACCAGGAAATTGGTATTTTGCAAAATCCACATCCCTTCTTACCCCATAAGCACAAATAGCTATGGGTAAACTTTCTTCTCTTTTACTGAACCTGTTTAATTTGGAAGGTGCACACACACTTCATTTTCTTTTCAGAACTGAACAATTAAACAACTTGGATGAATTGATAAAAGAAAAGGCATCAAGGTTATTTTACTAAGAATTGTACCAAGAAAATCTAAACAGATCTCATCCCCCCAACCTTCTCCATACTTCAGAATGATACTGTCTGAAAAATTTGGGAAAAAGTACTTTTCACCCCAATAAAAGAAAAAGTCAAATTTGCATTTAAATGGAAAATGTATCGATCATTTAGCATCTGCAGACCTGGAAGTTTTATTTTATTCTTTAAAAAAATATTCAAACAAAACCAAAACAGCCATATCAGACTAGTTTGCATATGTGCAATATTTCATGTGTGCGGAAGGGTTTCTTTATGTAGTCATGCACTCACAAAAGCATGTAAAAAAATACAAGTCTAATTTACTATTTTTGATAACATATGTGGAAAGTCTACCAGTATAAGCAGGAATTTATCTGTAAATAAAGGCCAGAAAATTGCTTTTTAGAATTTTATTAATACTTCTGTATTAAAAATGATGAGCCAGATTTGATCCGTCCAGGTGTTTGGACACACACATCCAAGTTTTGATTGGAAAATGTCCTTTAAAAAGGGCTTTTTTACTTCTTCCTAATTCCACATCTTCCACCTAGAAAAAACTAATTTGGAGTGTAGCAGAGCCTGAGGTTCAAAAGGATCTTTGAGTTTCTGCAGCAGAATTCCTTTTTTTCTTATTTTGCACCTTGAGTGCTTCTATAAGAGCCGGGTCTTCACAGTGAGTGTAAGCTTTTTACTTCAAACTCGTGAGAAGGGCTGTGATGGGTCCTGTCATGTGGGTTTGACTCCATCTGCTCAGCCAGTCCACACCGCAGCCACAGGTGGGTTTGCAGGCTGTGGAGAGTGCTAAGGGATGCTTCTGGAAAGGCAGTATGCTTCTCTGCTTTGTATACATGGAGCTAAAGTCTGACTCTAAAGGAGATTTTTCATATCTAGATATCAGCTGGTGACTCCTACATATATTAGTTCATCAAAGAGCTGTCTTCCACAAGGGAGAAATGGAGCATTGAACTGTGATTCCAGTTTGAACCTAAGGCGGTTAAATTGCACGAGGAAAGATCTGCTGCTTTTAATATTAGGAGCAAATGTGTTTGCCTTTCAGTCATTGTCGTAATATGCACAGAAGCTCAGTTTTCCTGATGGCTGGTTACCATATGATGTCACATGTTAATTGCATGAACACATTTTCATGTTCTCAACAGCAGTGTAGCCGTGGATTATTGGTCTCAAAAGTGCTGCCTAGCACCGCCGGAGATCAGGGAAACTGATAGCGCATTTCCTCACATTTGCCCAAACCTCTCTATAGCAATTCAGTATAATATTATTATCCTGACAGCCTTCCAGAAATACAAGTTACAGTAAGGATACTGGAACAGATATGCCACAGTGCATTTAATAGCAGTGGTAATTATGACCATGGAGCTCCTGTGTTGTGCTAAGTGTTTAACAGGTTCCTACCCTGAGGAACTTGCAGCCTTCATGGTGCTCATGACAGACGGGCAAAAATGCGATGCAGCTTTACACAGAAAGTGTCAAGTCCCTACAAGCAGAACATATAAATTGTTTCCTCCGCTTTGCTAGGCATTCCCCAGTCTGCCTAAGGTGTCTGTCACTAGCTGAGGCTTGATCCTGGCCAAGCTGAACTTGCACTGTAGCAAGCCCTTAAATTAGACCTAGCTGAAGAATTATCCTTCTGATTATAGACCAAACTTCAGTGATATAACACAGATGCACTTTCTTGATTTTTATAGTAACCTTTATAGACACAACCAGCTGTGGTTTCACATAATTTTCTTCAACAAAAGCTTGTCCTTCTTAATCAAAAATGTCTGAAAAAAAATGTTGAATGCCTGGAAACCTAAATATGGTGCTCTAGGTATATTTGGAAGTTAAAATTAATGTACTTTGCATCCTTGTTTTCATTTGTGTATTATTCTCGGAACTCTGAAGTTCAAAGTTAGCATCATACACTTTCTGTTGTCACAAACCTTAGCGCATAATGGGAGATGTCTTTCAGCTAAGAAAGTCAGTTGTCACACAGGGGTTGTGAAACAGCATCTCTGGCAATCACTGTAGTGATTTTTCCAGTTAGGAATATGGTCTTTTTTTTTTGCTAGTGGTTTACATTTCCTAAAGGGAGAGATCATGGGTTGGTTTACATGACACGAGGCCTGCTCGCAACAGATGGGGAATGCCTGTCTCAAAAGGGGAAAAGGAGTTAGCGCAGGAGTTAGCAGGGCTCAGTGAAAGAACTGCAAACTACAGGGTGTTTCAAAAAGATGGACTCAATTTCAAAGCAGTATAGATTCAAACTGGGTCCATCTGTTGATACACCGTCTAGATTTGAAGGGGCAAAGAGGTAAAACCAGGCTTGCAAGAGATAAGCCTGGGGGTGGTACACCAGTATTTGAGGGACAGTGTGCTAGCAAAGTCCTTCAATCTGCTGTCTCAGTGGAGAGAAGGGATGAAGATCCATGCAGTCTCAAAACCACAAAGGTTATTTGTGTTAGAAGCCATGAAAGTGCCTGAGAACGCTCATGTAGGGGCTTCTCCCCTCTGAAGGTGGTGGGATCAATAGCACAACTGAAGTGCATCTACATCAATGAACACAGCATGGGCAAGAAACAGGAGGACCTGAAAGCCATTGTGCAGAGGGGAAACTATGATATTGTTGCCATCACAGAAACATGATGGGACAACTCGCACAACTCAAGTGCTGCAACAGATGGCTATAAACTCTTCGGAAGGGATAGGCGAGGAAGGAGAGGCAGTGGGGTGCCCTGGATGTTAGGGAGTGTTTTGACTATCTAGAGGTTAATGATGGTGATGACAGGTTGAGTGTTTACGAGTAAGAATCAGGGGAAAGGCCAACAAAGCGGATATCCTGGTAGGAGTCTCTTACAGTCCACCCAACCAGGATGAAGAGGCAGCTAAAATATTCTGTAAGCAGATGGGAGAAGTCTTACGATCACTAGATCTTGTTCTTAATGGGGGACTTCAACTTACCAGGCATCTGCTTGAAATACAATACACCAGAGAGGAAACAGTCTAAAAGGTTCCTGGAGTGTGTGGAAGACAAGTTCCTGATACAGCTAGTGAGGAGCCAACCAGGGAAGGTGCCTGCTGGACCTGTTGTTTGCAAACAGAGAAGGACTTGTGGGTGATGGGATGGTTGAAGGCTGTCTTGGGCACAGCAATCACGAAATGATAGGTTTTGATTCTCAGAGAAATAAGGAGGGAGGTCAGCAGAACTGCTACCTTAGACTTCCCGAGGGCAGACTTTGGCCTGCTTAGGAGGCTGGTTGGCAGAGTCCCTTGGGAGGCAGTCCTGAAGGGCAAAGGAGTCCAGGAAGACTGGACATTTTTCGGGAAGGAAATCTTAAAGTCACAGGAGCGGTCTGTCCACATGTGTCAAAGATCAGCTGGTGGGGAAGAAGTCTAACCTGGCTGCACAAAGAGCTTTGGCTGGAAGTCAAGAAAAAAATGAGAGTTTATGACCCTTGGAATAATGGGCAGGAAACTCAGGAGGACTACAAGGATGTCATGAGAAAGGAGAAAACTAGAGGGCCAAAGCCCAACTAGGATTTAATCTGGTGACTGCCATAAAAGACTATAATAAAGTGTTTCTATAAATACAGTAGCAATAAAAAAGGAGGGCTAAGGAGAATCACAGTATCACAGTATGTTTGGGATTGGAAGGGACCTCAAAAGATCATCTAGTCCAATGCCCCTGCTGGAGCAGGAATGCCTAGGTGAGGTCGCACATAGTGACAAAGGATGAGGAAAAGACGGAGATGCTAAATGCCTTCTTTCCCTCAGTCTTTAATAGCAAGATCAGTTGTGCTCCAGGTACACAGGCCCCTGAACTGGAAGACAAGGACTGTGAGCAGAAAGAAGCCCCCATAATCCAAGGTGAAATTGTTAGTGACATGCTATACCATTTATACAAACAAATGTGTGAGGCTGGATGGGATCCATCCAAGGGTACTGAGGGAGCTGGTGGAGGTGCTCACCAAGCCACTTTCCATCATTTATCAGCAGTTGTGGCTAACCAGGGAGGTCTCAGTTGACTGGAGGTTAGCAAGTGTGACAGTCATCTACAAGAAGGGCTGGAAGGAGGATCCAGGGAATTACAGGCCTGTCAGTCTGACCTTGGAGTTGGGCAAGGTTATGGAGTAGATCATCTTTAATGCCATCATGCAGCACGTACAGGACAACCAGGCACTGAGGCCCAGTCAGCATGAGATTATGAAAGGCAGGTCCTGCTTGACCAACCTGATCTCCTTCTATGACAAGGTAACCCACTTAGTGGGTGGGGGAAGGGCTGTGGAGGTTTAAATTGGATATGAGGAAAAATTTCTTCACCAAAATGGTTATGAAGTATTGGAACAGACTGCCCAGGGATGTGGTTGAATCCCCTTCCCTGGAGGTGTTTAAGAGACATGTAGATGTGGTGCTTAGATACTGTGGTTTAGTGGTGTACCTGGCAGTGCTAGTTTAATCATTTGACTTGATGATGTTAAAGGTCTTTTTGAACATAAACGGTTCTATGATTCTATTATTATGGAGAAACAGGTAGTTTAGACAATGATTTATTTTTTTTGAAGTATTTCTATGAGATCTCCTGTTGCTTCACACAATCCCCAGTAAAACCATTCAGATTTTTGCATTAAAATATTTGAAAATAATTGTTTAGTGTAGTTTGATAGGAGGTGTTTGAGATTTCAGGGGGACAGAATTTACTCTGATTCTGAACGGTACTTTTTCTCTGAGCATACACCATCCTCAGGAAGCTGTTGCAGGTGCCAGTTGAATTGAAAGTGTACCATTTAGTAACATACTAGCTTATGCCAGAGCTCATGGTTCACATTCAAAGTCAGTATACTCTCCCTTCTTTTCCAAAGAGAGAGGGGAGTTTCCCGTGACTTGCTAATAAAGCTGAGCTTTTCATGATGTTTATTATTGCTGTAGAAAATAGAAAAGTGTAGTCTCACCAGACTGATGTATGTGATAACTCAGTATTTGTGCAATCTGATTTTTAGCAGAGCTGGGACTGCAACTAATATGTCAGCCACTTAGGCACAGAGTGCTCACAGAGCTACCATTAATGTGATCACACTAAATTTATTTCAAGCTCATCACTGCCCCACAAAATCTTGTTTTTATCATTTGGCAGATAGTCATATAAAGTAATAAAATACATATCTGATCTCCCTCTATAGGTTGATTGGCACAAAACATAAGATCTATTACTTTTTTCCAAATTAAAAGTTCACTCTGTTTTACCATGTTTTCCAGGTTTCTACAATGGTGAGGAGAACTGTGGTTCTAGATTTAGGCAAGACTTGTGTACTCTTAGGGCTTGAAGGCAGTTATAAATATTTTCCTCTTCTTTGCTCTGGTTTTATTCATTAATGTATCATTGCTAAGTAACTGAATACTATTTTTCTGCCAGACTTAAGCTTTGCACAGTGATGAGCTGTTCAATGAACACAACAAAAATATTCAATGGCTGTTCATGGAAGCTGAATACCATCTCAGGGTCTGGCAGAATGTGCACCACGTGTATCCTAACAAGACCACAGAACTCACAAAAAAGGATCATCATGACTAGCCTTTCCGACAACATTAAGTTACTTCTCAGGGGTTTTCAATGACATTATTCTCACATAATTTAAACAAATATTATGATATCAGGTTTTAAACCAGCTATCAGTAATTCTCTTTCCCTAGCATGCTGAATAACATCACCAAACGAATATGTGTTTTTTCTCTTTGACAGCTCTGGATGATCTGCCTTGTGGTGAGACTAAACCAATAAATTAATTCCTAGCAGTTGCAAAGGCTGTTGAGAAATGAGGATCGAACCATTACATGGGTCTCATTCAGAGTAGCTGTAGCAGCAAGCTTGTGTTAAGCTGGTGAAGTGCATAGCTTGTTCTACGCAATTCTAACTGGAAAGCAAATGTGTGGCACTGGCAAAAGTACAAAGATACTGCTGTAAATGGGTTGATGACTGAGCATGTTGAATTTAGCCAAACTGTAATTTAGTCCTCATGGTCCATTTTGGTTTGGGTCCAGTTTCCACTTTCAGTAAAAAGATTTTTCATGGAAAGAAAATACTGTCTTTTCAACACTGTACTTGTATACTCTTGTCATTCCACAGACGTATTATTAAAGTAATATATTTTACACTGTTTCAGAAAAAATAGAGCTACAAACCAGAAACCTAAGTTTTTTACAGTACATGATCAGGTAATTTCAGTTCAAATTAAAAATATATTAGAAGTGTTGAATAAATAAATTGCATATTCTTCTAATTCCTTAAATACATCTTTTGTGCAAAAAAAAAATAAAAGGAACTGAAATACCAGAATAGTTAATGCAAATATAGAAATCCATAAAATTTGTCAAGGTTATGTTCATAAGATTTTGTTATGGAGGCAAATGTTTTCCATGTTTTCATTGACATAATTGTGTGAAAAGTTTAAAACTTTGTTATTTGGGATTGAAAGTATAGTGTCAAGTCCAAGAGCTATTTTATATTATTGAGTCCCAACATATCAAAGTTGTGAAATCTTTGGGATGTGAAATTAGCTGATTTACAGGGGTCTGTATCTTATTAAAGTTATGCATACTGTTCTGTTTTTCAGCAGTTCTATTTATAAAGGAGAGATCCACTGTCATATTGCTATTTCTAAAAATTAACATGAAAGCCTGTATTTTCATGATTAAAACAGAAAATGTATGTAATATTTTAAAATAGTTAAATATTTTAATCCCTACCAGTATGGTGTTGCTGAACAAGAAGTTGTCCATTTTCTTTGTCTGAAATGAAATTCAGCAGAGAATATTAAGTGGAAAGTAGATTCAGATTTTTAGACATCAGAAAACCTACTTCAAAAACTTGAAGTTAAAACATTTGTATAATTACGTTGTGATGCATATTTCCTGGGCATAATCTTAAGCACTGAGGTGGTATAATGGAGAATCCATATTTCTGTGATAGCCTATAGCACTGCAAAGCCACCCAAGGTTGGACAGAGGGTATTTTAACTTTACTGCTTTTAGTCCGAAGCAGTAGACTAAGGTACTAGAGCTAGACTAACAAAAACCGCAGCATGGGGTGAACAGGTGTGCGGAATGAAACAGATGGTGCCAAGGACCAGGCATGGGCTTGCTGCATTTTGTTGGTGTGTTTGTTTTTTGGAGGTGTGTGAATTTGTATCAGCTCAAATTTGCCTGGTCACAGGCACCTAACACTCATTAACAGTTGCACCACATCTGGCAGCTTTGTTTCACCAAGAAGTAATCCATTTGTGGGCTTCACAGTACCTTTATGCTGAGAAATTGCTACGAAAATACACTTCTCATCAGAATTAAACACCAAAGTAAACAAATTCAGTGCCAGCCTGTGGAGAGGAGCAATGAAGATGAAGTAGGAACTAAGGGGACTGGCATAATTAGTGTACAACTTCTTCCTTTGTGCTTAGGTTTGGGAAGAATTCCTAATGCTTTTGATGGAATTGCTGCAGGCCGCCGTACTTTGTAACCTGTCTTGTAACACCAAGTCTTGACTCTGTGCTCTCATGTACAATGACTACATGGAGACATACCAATCAACTGTAGGACTTGCAGTGCTGCAGTCACAAGAAAGATTTGTTGGAGAACAAGTGTTCTCGTTGAAGAATAATTCTTCCAGCTCATCATTTATTTCAGTTATTGCAGTTTGTGTTTAAGGGCTTGGGTTTTTTTAAGAGAGATTCAGAGAGTAATACAAATTTTGATTTGGCAGTTTTATAAGTCTTTTGGAATGGTCTAAGCTCTAGTCATTGACCTTCCAAATAAATATTTGATTGACTATTAATGCTTCCTAAAATATCTGTAGCATGTGAGGGGTGCCTTGGGTAGCTTACTCTCCATAATCTCAAAAGAGAAGTTACGAATGAGGTGTTGAGAAGACCTAAGCTTACATAGAGTTTAAAGTGGCAAGGAATGTCAGCAAAAAGAGATTCTGTCATTATAAGAGCAATTAAAAAAAAAAAAAAAAGAAAATGTGGGCTTGCTGCTGAATCATGATTTAGTGAAAGTGGATGCAGATAAGCCTGAGATCAATGCTACCTTTGCCGTAGTCTTCACTGACAAAATCTCCTGGGCCTTTGAGCCTAGAGACAGGATTCAAGAAAGGGAGGATTTACCAGATGTGGAAGAGGATCAAGACATAAATCCACACGATTGGATAGGGAACATCCAGGACACAAAGAGAGCTGCTGCTATCATTGAGAGGCCACTCTCCATTGTTGTTGAAGGATTGCAGAGATTGTGAGAGATTCCCAGGACTGCAGACAGGGTATGTTGCAGTGATCTTCAAAAAGTATGAGAAGAACCATAAGAAGGACTATAAGCTGTTTAAAATTGTTTTAATTCCTGAGAGAATCTTGGAGTGTGACCTCTCTGAAGATGTTTCTGCACATGTGAAAGAGAACAAGGTGCCTGGGAACAGCAGCATGGATCTCTCAAGGGTTAATCATGCCTCATGATCTGTTGCCATCTGTGGTGAAATTACTGAATCTGTGGATGAGAAGAAAGCAGTGGATCTTTGACCTTGACTTCAGTAAGGCTTTGACATGTTCTCCTTCAGGATCTTTGTATTCCATGCTTCTATTTATGCTTGGATATTACAGCCTAGATGGGTGGACTGCTAGATGTGTGAGAAGTGGCTGACTCATCAGGCTCCAAGTTTAGCAGTTAGTGGTTCATACTCTGCCTTGAGGCTGATTACAAGCAGAGTTCTTCAGGGGTCTGTCCTGGGACTTGGCCCATTTAGCATCTTTATCAATGACCTGGAGGAGATGACAGTGTCAAGTTTGGAGATGACTCCAGATTGGCAAGGCTGGTTGATATGCTTGGGGACAATGTCACCATCCAGAAGCACCTAGACGGGTTAGAGGAATCATCCAATGAGAACCTCATTAATTCAACAAATGCAAAATGCAAAGTTGTGCAGCCGGGCTGGACCAACCCCTGCATTGGTACAGGCTGGAGACTCCATGACTAGGGTCTAATTGACTGGGATGCTGCTGAAAATGATCCAGGGATCGTGGACAGTGGGCTGAACGCAAGCCAGCAATAAGTCCCTAGCAGTGGGAGAGGTTTACTGCTTCCTGGCCTGTATCAGCAGGCCTGTAGCCACTAGATCAAAGGATGTTATTATTCCATTTTTCTTCACACTCATTAGACCACAATAATTTGTAATAACTTGTCCAGTTTTGGGCTTCACAGTACGGAAAGAGTTTGTAAACTGGAGCAATTTCAATGAAAGGCTACCAAGGTGGTCAGGGAGAGATCTGGGGCCAAAGGTTCATTCAGCCTAAATAAGAGGTGACTTTGGGGTACCTAACAGCAACCCCCCAGAATCCACAAGGGAATTTCTGAGAACACAGAGCTATGTTTTTAGTGAGGGGCACAATGAGTAGGCAGAGATTGTTTATAAATTGAAGCGCGGTATGTTTTTATTGAATAGACATAAAATTCTCTGTGGGAATAATTAAGGCTATGCAACCAGTTACCTGGAGATACTTTGCAATCTCCATTCTTGGAGGTTTTCAAGACTGAACTGATCAAAGTCCTGAGCAACCTGATCTGCATACAGTCCTGACCCTATGCTGGGCAGGAGGTTGGATGGCTGCCCTACCGGGGTCCCTTCCAACCTGGTTGTGTCTGTGATACTAACCCAGACAGGTCTGTACTAGTTCTGGGAGCTTGCCACCCCTATTTTATACTGCCAAGATTCATGAATCTTATGTTAGCCTCAATAGTTGGAACAATTAAATATAGTCATGAGAAATTCCAAGAGCCAGTGTGGACATTCCTGAGTCTACTGATGAGGAAATACAGTAGATTTAGGTGTCTCACAGAGGTCTTGCTTCAATCAAGTAGTCAAGTCAGTAGATTTTCCAACTGAAGAGGTGAGTGACAGAGATACCTGTAACATTTTTAAAGCGATCATTTCTAAAGGAAGATATTGCAGCCTTATTCAGTATCTGACATGAGTAAATTGCTGAATAAATAATTGTTCTGAACATTCTTCAAATAAAACTTATGCCTGGATCAATAATTTATTTAATAACTCCATATAAGTTAGATTTTTAAATGGGGAGGTTTTTAAAAGTATTTGATTTTAATGTTCATTCTTCAAATAATTTTCTCTTCTTTTGTAACTGCTAGAGCTGGTTAGGAAGGGTGCTTGCGCTGAAACATTGTATTAAGTGGACATGTGGCAGTTATGCAGTTCACCTCAAAATGTTATGCAAAATAGAATCAGACCCTCTTTGTCTATTTTAGAGGTGGAGAATGGTCTGTTCAGGTACCAAACAAGGTCTGAACTACTAAATAATCCTTTATATGCCTACCGTGGTTGCCACTGTTGTGTGTGCATTGTAAAAGGAGGCAGTGGCATGAAAAGCAAAGCTCCTCTTACCTCCTCCTTGCCGTGATGTTAAGTTGAATACCATAGGTCTATTTTCATTGCTGCAAAATAATATTTAATGTTACCCATTATTCTGGCAGACATAAAAATGCTTGGAAATGGCACGAATGTTTGGCTCTACACTTTCTTGCTCTTTTTAGTTTTTGTTCTGTTTTAAACATTGTTATATCTCTTTAAAAAAAAAAAAGTATATGGAATGATTGTCACTGGTGGTGATGCAGGAAGACAAAAGACAGTTTTCTTTTCATTGACTCTATTAACCCTACAGGCTCAAACTAGTAGAGATGTTGTTTTGATTGGTAAATTTAATAAATTTGACATGGGAGTGAGAACAGAAAAGTGTGTACCACTAGCTTTTTTAGTGTATGTGTACATATATGCACACTAGAGAGCATATATTTATTAGCTCTTTGCAGACTATATTCTTAAAAGCTGGGGGGGGTTGATTTATGGCCAGTTGCCTGCTTAACATCTGTAAGCGTTTGACAGAGTTAATTGTACAAATCTGTGACTGAAGTGGATGGTGGTAAAATGCATGATCCTGCCTGAACTTGACAATGTTGAAATCTGTAATTTGAAGCCAAATGTTATAAACAGAACTCATTGGATGAGTAAATCTAGCTTGATTTCTTACTTCATATGAGTTACCAGTTACATCACAAATATTTTCCCTTTGTATACTTGTCAGTGTAACTTCCCAGTGGATTTAATTTATTTCCCCTTATCTTCACTGCTTATCTATAAATTCTCACCCTGTCTTTTGAGTTTAGTTTCTTATGCTGTCCTTTTCGTATTAACAAATTGTTTGTACACAGTCCATTCTCCATGAGTATTAGTTTCATTTTCTTCCCCTGCAAATCTGGTTGATCTCTTTTCCATGTGAGACCTTTTCTCAAGTCCATAGAAGGAAATGTGGGAGTCTTTCCAATCATTTAGCATATGCACAAGATGCAGAGATATTTTCTTCTCACTGATGTAGCATTGAACAGATTCATGATCTGAGAGTACCCTGGTAGCATTTGGCAGCAGATTTGAACACTTCTTGCTAAAAAAAAAGTTAAAATATTTTTGTAGATTGGGTGATCCAGATCTAAGGGGCTTTGTCTGCAATCATGCCAACAAAGTTATTCTTCACAAAGTTGGAGATTACTTTTCTTCCATTTCAGCCAAAGTTACATCTTCAAACACAAGAGGTAGAGGAGCACTTCTAGCTATGATCTGCAGAATAAATGATGGGTAAGTGAAGTCAAGCAGAAAGGCTCAGGGGCCATCTTGGAATCAACTGTCAAAGGGCATGATACCAGCTGCTTTGTTCAAGAGACAATCCTTGAAATTGTCAAGCCTCTCCAATGTCTGCTCTGACTTTAGTGTTCCTTTATTTTTGGAGACTGTATTCTAGATGGCTGTGTTTAATTTAGAGGATGCTAGGCTTACAAACCCAAAGTGAAGCTGGCCTAAATCTAAATGTTGTATGAGGCCACTTGTGAGATGTCGGAGGCCTCTTCTTTTTTGTTTCCAAAAATGCTCAGGGTATGGAATGGTCAACTGCTTTCATAATCTCTGGCTGTGCTACACTCCTGCCTGGTCCTTGCTTGGGTGACTCCATCGCTTGTTTGCTCACTCAGTACCCTAGAGGGAAGACACCCATAAGAGAAAAGGCCCAACTTCCGCCTTTGAGCGACTTGCTTCTTATGAGTGTAATGCTGCTTTTCCTCTTATGTCCATTGTAGTTTTACTGCTCTGTCTGTTAGATTACATGTTCCAGTCTCTCTCTGAGTGTTGTTTTGGCTTACCACTTAAACGTGAGTTCCTCCAGCTTTAATTAACCAACCTAAATTCCCAAAGAAAAGCTGGAATGCGTTCACCTGTAATACTTTACAGATGTTCCCAAATACTAGCAGGATAGATAAATACACCCATTTTAGACGCTGCTAACACCAAAGTAAAAGTAGTAATGGAGTATTTTTGCATATATTTGCCTTCTTTTTCTGACAACTTGGTACCAGAGATCAAAGAGCTTTCAAAAGACATTTAAAAGTCTTCCACAAAACACTCAAAGTAGAGATTGATGCTCTATTTTTATATTATTTTGCTGACATTAGCGAAGTCTACACAGGGAAATCAAAAACAGGACCAAGAATGGAAAATCCAAATTTTTCACTGGCTGTCCCGTGGCAATATTTTTCTCTTTAGGAAGAAGGATTTGAGGTGTTTTTTAAAGCAACCAGAACCAGGTGTACAGTGGTATAACCTAACAGATCACTAGTGCTTCTGCTGAAATATGTAAAATTCTGATTTATACAAACAGTTTTCTGTAAAATGTTTGACAGCTTGTAATTTATTCTTAAATTTAAAGTGCACTTACATTGATTGCAGAATATCTAAACTGTGCTAGAGGTGAACCATGGCAGGGGTCCAAACAAAAACTGACCAGGTCAAACTGTGGTTTTCACATAATGTCTCAGTGAACAAAAACAACAAAAAACAATATTTCCTCATTATTTTATTCTGAAAGAGGCTTTTTATAGTTCTTGTTCATACCAGAACTTTAACTCTTTTGGTGTATTTTTCAAATTCACACACCCAGCAGGTCAGAAAATCCTCACCTGATCACTAAAGATCTTACTAAGTTGCAATAAGCACATATTACATATGTCTTGTGCAAATGCACATTGTAGTGTCCATTTTATATTTTACTATCTATAGTAGATACGACATATATATCATGTGGTGTTTTTATGATTGGATACTTTTTAGCTGTTTTTCTTCAAAAAGAGTTTTAAAGGAAATTCAAGCTAATGATCTGTTGTTGTGGGAAACTCTACTACCACACTGGAAATCTGCTCTTGCAAAATCAAACATATGGTAACATTGCACCATATGTTGATTTTTATATTTAGTAAACGCATAAATATGATATAACCTTTATAAATTTCATTTCATTTTATTTTGACTGATAGGGCTTCATTTGCAAATGGAACTAAATGCACTCCTTCCAAAATGCGTCATATTGTTGTATTTCCTGAAAAATCAATGTAAGTTATTAGTACAATGTGAAAAATATTTCCTGTAATTTGTGTGTGTTTACACACACTGACGAAGCTTATGCAGTGATGCATAGAAGGAGAAATGCAGCAGATACTACAGGTGCTGAAATGTGTATCTCTAGTATGTATCTTTTCCTGACTGTAGAATCTTAATGACTGTATGGCAGAGATTTACATGAGAAGTACAGTATGTGAAAGCACAATTTGAATATCTGGTCTCCTTTTTTTTTTTTTTCCCTGTATTTTTCTTTTTGAGCTTCTGAGCCCATTAAATCATACTAACATTTGCCTTACTTTTACCCTTCTTTTTAACCTTCCCCCTACCCATGACATTGGTTTGGGTTTTTTTCTCCTTCCCCTATAGAACATATGGAGACACTTTGGCCATGTCATACTAGTCCATTTTCAGTGCTATGTTAAGAGCTGAAGAGCCAAATACAACTCAGTGTATTTCAGCCTTAACTCCTTGTCTGCATGCATTCTTCTGGAAATCAGTTTTCCAAGAAAATGCAAAGAGTTACACATCCTCCACTGAGGAATGAAGCATCAAGACCAGTCAAGGACAAACTGATTAAAAATGGTAGCTTAGATACATCAAGCACAACGCTTCTCAGTCCTCACCATAAAACCACACAATAATTCCTTACTCATTTATTTTAGGATACTTGTGTAATGATTCACACAAGGATAAGTGCTGTAGGAGATACCACAATTTCTACTGTGCAGATTCCAAATGTAAGTGGCCTCTATGGCTTTCTTCAGAAAATGCTAACCAGATTAAAAGAGGAAAAATTGCATCTCTCTAAGAAGCCCTTATCCCATACTTCAGAATATTTTGCTCAAAATGATAAGACGTATTTTATCTTTTTTAGTAACTATATTTGAAACAGTTTCTAAGCTAGCTTCTGCTTTGAACTTTCTTCTGCCTAAAGTGTAGTCACTGCTTAACTTCTGGTTTTATTTGAATATTGGAACAAGTATGGAAAAAGAGAATACATTGCAAGAGAACACAGGGAATCTCATGAGGAGTGGAATGACCAAAAAGACACATGCAACCTTCATAGCAGCCTTTAGATTTGGCTCAAGAGAGGTAACAGATAAACTGCAGAATAGTATGAATACAGTGCTTCCTTATAGTTAGGCTGAAAATTTTGTAATCTCTTAGATTATTATAATACACTGACTGCAAAGTCTTAAGTAATTTGTTATCTGTTTGATATACAATAATGTAATTTCCAAGTGAATCTTCTATAGGAAGATCATCTTTCAACGTCTTCTTGCAAGCTTTCACAACAATATTATTTTCTTACATAAGTAATTCTGCATATTCTGGGGCAACAGGGAAAAATCAGTTCTTTGGACTTATGTGACTTTCCAAGGCTGTGCCACCTTTGTTCATGTGGTTTTCCTTGTACTTTAAGGACTCAGAATGTGAGCTGGCACAGTACGACTGAGGCACTAACTTCAGGTAACACAGTAGGGCTGTGAATATATATCTGTTTTACACATGCAATTTGGTCAAGCAGTGGTTTGTACTTGCAGAAGGTGATCCTGAAAACATAAATTGTGGGAATGAGTTTGATTTTTTTCTCCTAGTAGAGATGGAAAATGGATGAGCTCAGTGAACTACTATGATTTTTTAAACATATATTTTCAAATCAGGAAGCTCTGTCAGTCATTGGGTATACTCTGCTTACTGTAGTAATCCTTGTCTACAGATACAGAGTGATAATAGGAAGGAACTAGTCAATCAGCTGTAATTGTCATTTGATTGTAAAGATCTGAGAGACAGCAATATTTTTTCTTCGACTCAGGCGATGTAATTGTAATGTAACCTGTGCTTGTCAAATTCTGCTTTACTTTCATTTTACTTCTGCAAGCAACTATTTCTACATACCTTCAGTGAGCCACATCCTCAAACTTGAGCAGCAGAGATGGATAGCCTGGGGTTGTCCTGCGAGTTTGCGTTTTATCATTGTACAGGCACAGCACAGCTTGCCAGGTACAACCAGTGTGAGGAGGATTCCAGCACCTCCATCATACAGCAAGCTCCTGTCAGCGAAAAGATCTTATGCAGCGATACACTGGTTAAATTTGACAAAGAACATAGATTGTGTAAATCATGCTGTTTTCATTGATTGTAGTCAGAGAGTGCATTAACCCTCCTTAAGGCTCCAGAAATCACTTTTGTAAATGTGAGTAGTACACGAAAATGTCTAGTGAAGCTTTTCATGGATTAATTCTTTGTTAGAGGATAAAGTATTTTCACACATACAGATATTAAGGCGATAGTTATTCTTGGAGATTTTGATTTTTTTGCCTCCACTGAATATTTGTTTACTATAACCTCTTGAAGGTTAATTTTCACTTACGTTTTACAAGGACATACTGACAAGAAGCTTTGAAACATGTCTTGTATAATGCCAACTGTATTAATTAAAGCAGTGCTCTAGATGGGGACAATTTTCTGTGTTGAAAAGTCTAAGTTTAGAATAAGAGAGCGATTCCCACAATTACTTTAGGCTTCTCATTGCAAGGGCTCTAAAGAACTTTGTTTACAATTTAGGGGGTCTTGAAACTGGTTTTGTTCACTTTAAATCTGTATCTTCTGATTACATAGTTGGACTTCTGTGTTTTACCATTATGGTGAGAGTTTTTTTTCCCCTGAAAAATGAGACTCCCTTTCTGCTTGAGGAAATATGTGATTTACTCTGTTTTTGAGCTTCAGGGCCAGTGCCTAATTTTCTTTTTATCGCATTCTTAGTTCCATAGTAAGCAATTTCCTTTGGCTTCACTGAACAGAAATTCTTTGGATATCGTAATTATGAACTATACATTATGACTTCCTACAGTTATTTTTAAAGAGATTATAGCATGTAGTTTTAGACTGCTTTTGGTTTATTGTCTGTGAGTTTATTGATGTTTGTATATGTAGAGACTTCAGCTGATAGTCTATCAAGTAAAAAGGGCCAAACATTATATATACTGGAATTCAAAAGCACAGCATAAAGTTGCCAAAATAAAATTGACAGCACACCTTAATCACATTTTTATCACTTCATACTTCACTCCAAGAAACATACTTTCAGCCAAGTTTTATATGATACATCATAGCACATCACGGCTCTGCAAAAACTGTTGAATTTTGTACAAATTATTCTATAGCAATTCAGAAGTCTATTTTGTTTCCTAAAAATTGTTTCTTGTTTCATTAACAGTCTGCACTAATAAATAATAGGTTGGATTTGTGGGCAGGGCTGCAATAATTTCATGCTGCAGTGCCACCAACCTGTCCATAGTAGACTGACTGCAATCATGGAGACTCCTGCTGGGAAGATCCTTCATGACTGCTTTAGCCTGCATCCGTACTTCACCATGCAACCCAAACGTCATTATTTCCTACCATTGGCAAAAATGTTGCATGAACAAAACTGCTCCCCACAGGCAAGGCAGTCCTTTAATACAGCAAGCAAAGCCATCCCTGCACATCTTCATCATCCGTACCACTGATCTTCAAGACAAGCGGAGAATGAGGATTTTGCTGGAGCTTCCCAATGCCTCAGTGGTGCCATTTCAGCTCCTCAGGGATGGGGAGCGGAGAGGACACCTGGTCCTGGAGAGAGGTAGTGCAGACTTTCACCTGCTTCCACAGTTGGAAGTTCAGCTTCCACACCCATCTTCACTCTATTTACAACCTTTAGTTTCACTCCCCCAGCAAGACACAGTCTTTCCCACCCAGGTCTGCTTCCTCCTTCAATCCAGGTTGCACCCTGGTCTTTCTGCAGGTGCTGTGCTTGCATTAGCTGTCATCTGCCTACTTTGGGAAAGCCCAGCACAAATGAGGTAGGAGGTTCAGGAAGCCATCAAGGTGACTTTCTGTGTCTGAGTAGTTTCCCCTTTAAGTGGGAAGGCACTGCCTGTCTTTGGACACAACGTAAAAGTGCATTTTCAAAGGTATTCAGATGTGAAGTGGAAGTCTCGTTCACTAAAACGAGACTAGAGTAAAACAACAGTGAGTAGTCTTAAAATCGCCCATCTTGTTTAACTGGGAAGTCACTTCAAGCCTCTTCAGTTCAGCCACATTACTTGTCCATCTGGCAAGAATATTTATAAATTCTTGAATTTTTTTGCTGCCCAGGAAGGTGTTTCTGAGCAGTGTCCCCTTTTCACTGTAAAAGTGGTGGTATTTCACTGGTAGTTTGCATTTCCATTAGCCAAGTGTGGAAAGACTGAAGTCTTCTTCTGTGTATACCCCTCAAAATGGCTACCGGAGTTAAGGGGCACTGAACGCAGATTAAGGGCAGAATTTAGTCAATATTTGCAAAGCACTTTGGAGTACTTGGGCATGAAAGACATCATACTAGGCAAATATTATTTTCATTCAGAGTTAAATCCTGAAATCTGTACTTCAAATGTTTGTAATTTCTGAGCTGAGCTAGTTACATGCATATGAAAAGATTTTATTTGGACTAGGCTTGCTTGCTTACTTGTTGATTCTAAATGAAATGAAGATGTTTTTTGTTTAGCTTGGCTGAAGGAAAAATAGCAACAGCCTTTCCTACCACTAGTTTCCTTGTTTTCTGTCTGAAAAGTGCAGGCCAGCACAGAAAAGAAAATCAAATCTGAGTTTGTTGATAGTAAAGAAGGACCAAATGTCTCATATTTGGACATTTACTAACATAGATTTGCCTTTTAAAACATGTTGTTGTTGCTTAAGCCAGAGGTAAGCCTGGCTGCTTTCATCCACCCTTTCCTAGAACCTATTGCATCTCAGTAGTCAGGCACGATTATGGCAATGCCCAGTGGTGACATGGCACACTGGGGATGACTGTTTATTTATATAAAACTTGCGTGTTAAACGGTTGAAGTCAATGCTGGTAGTATCTGTCTACTGGAAAAGTGGAATATATTCTTCCTCAGACCACTGATTAAAAAGCAAAGGCATAAATCTGTGTTCAGCTATGAGAAGAAAAGACGTGTGATTCCTAGTAGAGAAGTGTTGCTGAACCACCTTTCTCCAGACGCCATAGCTCTCAGCTTGGGCTGGAGAGTTGGACGGAATCGCCAAGTCCACAAACACACTAAACAGAACCGTACCTTCCTTTCTCTTTTCAGATGTTCTTTCCCTATCTTTACATTTCTCTCCTTTTTACACTGTCTGCAGTGAGTGTATCATTTATTGGTTAATAAGTTCTCTGACAAGATAGTGACTTTGTACCTAATTGTTCAGTTTATTTATGTATTATTGATGAGCCCAGACTTGAACTCTGCTTTTCTTAGAGGCTGCTTGATAAATCTGTTGGTTAATCCTCTCTAAGACACTGAATTACCTGCTGTAGCATAATACATGACATTGCTTTTGTTTTGTATTCTTAAAAGGAACTGGTTATACATTTCCAATGAGCTTTGTTTAACAGTAAGAAATAACATCAGATACATAATTCACATTGCTCTTTGTGTTTACAAAAGATCATCAGTGATGCACTGTAACATATAAAATACTTCCTCATCTTTTAAATCAATGCTCTGACTATTTTTGCTTGTAAGGGCTCACATAGCTGAAAGAACTGAACTGCAAAATCGTGGTTATGAGTATAACTATTAGACATGTCAAAACACTTATGTTGTGTATTACTAATATGATCTGAAAGTATTGGAAAATTAATCACCTTATACTTTCCAAGGCAGTAGGTACTATTTCAAATGAATGAATAAAACACCAAATTAATTTTCTATCAAAACATGAATCTAATGACAGCACAGTTTTGTACTCTGTTATTATTTCTGAACTTTTGACTTGTAGGTGCTGACATAAGGGAAAGTTGGGAGTAGTACAAGAACTGCACCATGCAGGAAGAAACAGTGATACTGTATGACTAACTATTTATGAATTCAGCTATTAAGACTCTGGAGCCTCTGCAAAACCCCAGAGCCTCTTAATACTTCTCTTAGAAGAATGTCACAAAACAGATTGTTGCTGACACAAAAAGAGACTGCGTGCTGATTATGTGAGCCAATTTAATGGTTTCCCTAAAAATGAGGAAAAAGCACACTGCACCTCAAGTAGAGCTTCATTTCCTGGCCCTGATTAATGGATGTTCTGCTCAATGTTAGTCTTTAAATCCATCACATTATACCAGCATAAACCCAGACCAGTACCCTGGTACAGGACCTGTCTGTGAAAAGGTGTTTCATTCTGATACTGATACTTCATATGCCTTTTAATCTAGGAGGGAAAGAGCCAAATATGGTTTTGGTAATGTTTATGCAGCTGTTGTGTTTCTGCTGGGTTTGTATATCTAAAAATTAGAGCATGATTTGCCCATTTGGTGTTCTCTGATCCCTCTTTTTTTTTTTTTCTTTTTTTACCTAATAAACACAGAATTAAGTTACTCTAGGCTAGGAAAATTTAGTTTGAAGATGAGTTTGACCATGTGAAGAAAGTTTATTCTGAGTTTGTACTGTAGAGACATAATCTTAGATAGGACCATCCAAGCTGTAGATTTCAGTGGGTTGTTCCATAAATTTAAAATTGTTAATATGCATTTCAGTCTTCCAGATACAAAGAACACTTTAAAACAAAAATTATTCAAGCCATTTACATCAGGTTTAATAGTCTTTAGGCACAGAATATTATGATAATTTTTATCTCAGATTTTATCAAATCTGGAGGACAGTGTATTAATAATTCAGTAGCTTATACAGAGAGGTGAGAGAATATAATATGGGGCACTAAAACGATAAGGAATATCTTCCATGACTTTACTGTTATAGAGTACTTTCATTAATTAATAAAATGGCTAAAGAGTCTGAGTAGGCTATGAGATCGCTGAAGTTAAACAATTATTGTACAACTGGGCAAAACAGAAGCAGATATTGTTATGCTGTGGGTAAAATGAAACATCAAAAGCTAAAAATAAGCCATTTTTATATCATGAAAGTATAAGAACAGCTCCATCAAAATTTAATCACATTGTTATACATTTATTTTAAAATTATCTTAGCTCATTAACAGTGGTTATAACATAGATTTTTATAATTTTAGTAAGAGTAAGAAATACTGAGTTGTGCTTCTGTTTCAGTGCACTGAATGCACAGGCTGCGGTGTGTGAGTCGCAGAATTATATGTCTGAAAAGCAGCATTTCTGTACTTCAGGAGGTTTGTCGTTACATTGCTGTTGTAGTCGTGTTCAACAATGCTGATGCCCACTTTGCAGGGACTGGTAATGCCAGCCAAGGTGAGGGGAGCCCATGGCCACCTTGTCCATAACTTCTCTCCTCGATGTGGGGTGTGAAGTACCCACGTCTCGCTGGGTGGATGCACATGGGGAATGACTGCAAATCAGTCACAGCCCTGCTGCAGCCTGGCCTGCCAGCAATGAGCCCACACCCGAGCTCCTTTCCCTGTGAGTGGTGAAAATGAAGCCCTTCCCTTGTGTCTGCATGGCCCTTCCCAGCATACGGGATCTTAGCTTGTTTTGCTGCATTCAGGAGCTTCAGAAATTTTGAAGTGACTTAATCTTGCAAATATTCATTTGACAAACCCATAATTGCCGGATCTTTTAAAGCTCTTCCTTAAGAAGAATTTCTCAGGGCCAGGATGTGATTTCTGTTCAAAACTGGAAAGACTAATACCAGAAAATAATGTACTGTGAGGGAGAGTGCTCAGCTAGATGTAAGATAGACAAATTCGAGTCTATATCATCAAGTATTTTTAAAAAGTTAACAGCCACAAGAAGTGATACGGGAAGACTATCCCCCCCAGTCCGTAGCTGTGATGCACATTTGTTATATGAGGGAAGAGCAGAGTAGGACTGAACCGGGGTTTCCCACAGTGCTGCTGTGTGCTTGAATTGCTGTGTTCTTCTGGCAAAAGAGTCTTTTTCATTTTTCATGTGAAAATGTTTAAAAGACAGTTTCATCATAAGATTAATCTTGGAAATGCTTGGTTTGAAAAAACATACAGCTCTGACTTGGGCTGAAATCCGCAGAGCTTAGATCTTAACCATTATCATAGATCATGGTGTCTACCTAACTATCTGGCAACTTTCCATGCTACTGTATAGATCAGGAGAAGCTTTCAGAGTTTTCATTTATAAAGGGCTGGGGAAAAAAAAAAAAAGCAAAACAAAAAACCCAAGCTTTTTTTAAATAATGTGTGTAGGGACGAAGAGGCTGATGCATACCCACAGTCTGGATGAACCCTGCAAATGGAGAACCTGTTCAGATTTGCCCACAGCTAGCTAGAGCACTGCATTCATTTTGGATAGCATGTGAGATGGTGATAAGGATGTAAGTAGAGGGATGCACTCAAGTGGTAGCAAATGAGGAAATGTTTGGAAAGAAATGTGTTTCCAGGCAAGGTTAAAGGAACTTAAAATCATCTTCCTGAAGAAGAGGACAGAGTATCTGTCTTCAAGCGTGTTTGCAAGTGTTATTAAAAGGTTGGGAGTCATTAGCCTCAGCAGACTGGAAGGGTGGAAAAACGTTTTAAGATAGAAGAGTAAAATTGCAGAAGAGTATGAACCAAAAGGGGAAAAGGCATGGCAACACCATTGCTGGAGTTGTATCCAAGGCAGGGCTAGACAATAAGCTTGTGCAGATGCTGTGTGAAACCTGCTGTTTTTCAGGGGCTGGATTTGCCTGCCCAGGAAGCTTCCTCCCAGCGCTAATGTGACTGCCTCATGCTGATATACACGGCCTCTTGAAAAGACCACAGCCATGGTGCTGATAATGCCAGATTTGAGTAACTTTTGCTATCTGTTTTGCTGCGAGGAATGTACAACAGTAATAGATTCAGAGTGTATTGCTGGGAAAAGCAGCCAGAACTGAGGGTAGAACTCTTTCTCCAAGCAGGAGGGAGGAAGAGGTAGAACTTTTTTTGTCTTTAAAGAGTTATGGTGGTTTTGGTAAGACGGTGGCAGGTACAACTGTAACTTTATATTTTAGCTCTTTACCTTCAAAACTAAGAAAAATTGAAATATATTTGCACAGACTTGTCTTTTATTCTTTTTTTCTGTTAAAAGAAAATATCTCAAATGTATAAAGGGAATACAGTTGCAGACTTTAAGGAAAAAAAGCTGTTATTAGTGCTACTTGACAAAACAGAAACAAAGGATGAAAACAGTCATGGAACAATTTAGTCGTAAAATGGACTGTAATCTTGAGGGTAAAATTTTGTCTTAAAAGGTGTAGAGAGAACACTTAGAATTTTTGAAAACTGATCGGTGTTTTCGTCTTCACCAAAGTCGACAAGAAAAAAAAAGTAAACCAACTTTTCCTCTTCTGCTTTTGAATAATATTTTGAACATTTATAACTACATCTACTCTTGAATGACCTATTTTCAGATAGCATACTGCAAACTTCTCTACATTATTCTGTCAGCATATCTCAGCTTGACCTGTAGACGATCCTACTGAAGGAATAAGTCAAGCTACAGGCCTTATCAAGCTTTTGAATCTTTGTTGCAACCGTAAATGTAAGAAGGTGTGTTGCTTCAAATTCCTCCTTTCAACATGCATGGGCCTCCAGTTTCTTGTTTGATGCAGGCACGGAAACAAACACGCATGACATTCCATATGAAAGTCATGCTATTGAAATTAATTGAGCTCCTCATGTATCAGAGTAGCTGTGGATGGAAATAGGATTGTCCACATGGCTGCCACAGGAGCTGTTTTGGTAAACTACAATTGTGTATCAACCTTACAACACCCTTGTCATTTAACAGATGTTCGTGTTTTGCTAAATCCTTGCAATTAGTCATTTTTGTTGTCACCCTCCCCAGGTCTGAATTAGTTGTACCTAATGAGATTGCGTCAGATTGTGCTAAATCGTTTGGTTTACCAGAAATTTAGGCTGATTTGTCCCTTTTGAGTTTGACACAGACTTCAGTATTTTATGGCTGTTGCTGTAAATTTCTGAGCTCTTGGGTCCCACTCATCACATATTTGAATGGGTGTGTCATTTTAAATACTCTCACACTGTCATCCACTTCAACGAGATAATTTTAATGCATGTTATGCACATACTCAAATTACCTGCTGCATTGGTCTAGAGTGCTCAAGTTCTTAGGCAATCAAGCCTCACAATAACTTTTTAAAATTGGATTTCTAAGTATGCCGTAGATTTCTAAGTGTGCCTTGGTTTTGGGTTGCTGGCTTGTTGTTTTTGTTTTTTTTTTTCTTATTCTTTTAAACATGAGGAATAGTGGCATGCAGGCAAGATTTTCAAGTTACCTGACAATCGTTTCTTTACTTCTCAAGAGCCTCTGTCATAGGATTTTCAGAATAGTAATGGAATTTTGCTCATGCTTTTTGTTGTTAATGTTGGTCTGGCCCATTTTATTTCTAAGATTCTGCCATGTAGAAACCAATGTACTTTCCCACAGGAACTCTATATACCCCATTGACTCTATAAATAACATAGTGGGTCAAATTCTGTCCATGGATCCCTGCACAGAGCTCCCACTGTAGTCATGCAAGGGAACAGTTTTGTCCTAGTTGTACAAAACTCATTCACTAACATCTGTGTAGCCTCTCTTCTGCCATACATACGCAAAAAAATGTTGTTTGGTTGTTTTTTTTTTCGTCACAGATGGCTCTCTGTAGATCCTTTCTATTAAGATTTAACGTGTTTTACTACATAATCTACCATATGAAATGATGAGGCAGAGATGAATATTGACAAAAATTACTCTAAAAGTCAAAGAAAGAAGGGCCCTATTACCTTACCATTCTGCCTGATCCAGTTCCTGTCCAAATGGCAATGGCATAATTCCCTTCACCTTCCATGATCAGACCATGCCATGAAACTGGCCCAGTGTGTTGGGGTTGGAAAATATTAGAAGCCTACCAGGTTAAACAAATTTCCTCAGCCACTGCGGGCAGAAAAAGGAAGGTCTAATCTTAGCTGTTCAAACCTTTCCACCTTATCACCCAATTTTCCCAGTAGGTGGCTACATCTATAATTTAGTGTGGATTGAGTAAAATAATAACAAAAGCACTTGGCACTTTGATCTTGGTATGTTTATTTAATGACTATTCAATATGCAAGGGAGAGTTTAGCACAGAAGTCCAGACAACAGTGCATTGGTTTGGGGTTATTTTATTTTATTTTATTTAACACCCGAGGTTAAAAGGAGCAGGAGCCCAGCTGAGAGAGTTCAGAGTTCGTCTCTGCATGCTCGCTGTCTTCCATTTAAATGTACACAAAGGACTAATACAGTACCGGCTCTCCCCTGGGCTGTCTTTGATACACTCTGCTGTGCCTGGACTCCGCCACTCCTCCTATCAGTCTGATCCTACTTCTATCAGCCCGCTGTGCTCAGCACTGTAACCTCATTCAGCCGGCGCTCTGCGTGCAAGCGAGCAACTTCAAGGCTCTGTCAGGCATTGGCACATGCAGGCTCCAAGCAGGAAGCTAAACACCCCTTTTCACCTCCTCTCTGGTTCCACATTAAACTCTATTAAGCTCAGGAAAAACATGAAATGTACCATCATTCAGGTTTTGACTACCAGTCAAAATGTACCATCATTCTGGTTTTGACTACCAGAATTTAGATATTCAGCCAGCTTGCCACCTTTGAGAATGTACTCAGCAAACCCTCCAGTTCCTCCCCTTTCTCGCAACAAGAGCGTAAATAGTGAGTTAGCTTGGGGAACGCAATGGTAGAAAGTCTGAGTTGGAGATTTGTGGCACAAGCATCAAAATCTGAGAGGAAACTTTAACAGCACTGCCTATAACTTTTGAGGCAGTAATGTGAATTAAAAATGGAAAATGAGATAAAAATGGTCTCATTCTAGGAGAAGCAGGCAAGGTATTTTCAAAACATGTCCCTTTTGAAAGCCAGGCTGTAGAAAAGACATAGCGCAGTGCTGGTCTGCAAGCGTTATTGTGCTTTGATCCAAGCACTGAATGTATCAAAGTCCATTGGGTGCTGTAGGCAGAGAGAGTTTTGTCGCTGTTTCTGGCTCTTTCTAAGTGTAGGAGATGTCTGACAGCATTTCCTTGCGAAGCAGCACCCTGGCTTCCCGCTCTGGGGCTCACTGCCAGCACTCACCCACCTTGTCGCTCACTCCCACTCTCCAGGGAGACATCAAGACTGGGGCAGATTCCTTCCCAACTCTCATACATCTAGCCCACACGTCACTGCACTTGGATTAATTACACACATCATACCGTATATTCCTAGCTTAAAGTCTGTGGACAACATATAAGAAGATGAAAGCACATGAGACATAAAGGATTTTCATGAAAACTCCTGAAAACGTGTTAACGGAATTAATAAAACTGGTAACCTTGAGGCATGCTATCTCCTCTCTAATGCTTGGCACATCAAACATTCTGTGACCTGGAGGGCTCTTGGTGTTCCAGGTGGGACAAGACTTCTCCATGTTCTGCCAGTCTGCAGTGATCACCTTCCTTTGGCCATATAGGGACATCCAGCTCTGTGAAGAAACTGGAATTCTTTCTGCCATGCTGCTGCCTTCAGGCATTTTCGCCCAATCTCACAGTATCACAGTGTCACAGTATGTTTGGGATTGGAAGGGACCTCAAAAGATCATCTAGTCCAATGCCCCTGCTGGAGCAGGAGCGCCTAGGTGAGGTCGCACAGGAACATGTCCAGGCGGGTTTTGAATGTCTCCAGAGAAGGAGACTCCACAACCTCCCTGGGCAGCCTGTTCCAGTGTTCTGTCACCCTTACTGAGAAGAAGTTTTTTCTCAAATTTAAGTGGAACCTCTTGTGTTCAAGCTTGATCCCATTACCTCTTGTCCTTATCATTGTTTGCCACCGAGAAGAGCCTGGCTCCATCCTCGTGGCACTCACCCTTTATGTATTTATAAACATTAATAAGGTCACCCCTCAGTCTCCTCTTCTCCAAACTAAAGAGCCCCAGCTCCCTCAGCCTTTCTTCATGAGGGAGGTGCTCCACTCCCTTAATCATCTTCGTTGCCCTACGCTGGACCCTCTCCAGCAGTTCCCCGTCCTTCTTGAACTGAGGGGCCCAGAACTGGACACAATATTCCAGCTGTGGTCTTACCAGGGCGGAGTAGAGGGGAAGGAGGACCTCTCTCGATCTACTAACCACCCCCCTTGTAATACACCCCAGGATGCCATTGGCCTTCCTGGCCACAAGGGCACAGTGCTGGCTCATGGTCATCCTGTTGTCCACCAGGACCCCCAGGTCCCTTTCCCCTACACTGCTCTCTAATATGTAATTTCCCAACCTATACTGGAACCTGGGGTTGTTCCTGCCCAGATGCAGGACTCTACTCTTTCCGTTGTTAAATTTCATTAGGTTATTCCCCGCCCAACTCTCCAGCCTGTCCAGGTCCCGCTGGATGGCAGCACAGCCTTCTGGCTTGTCAGCCACTCCTCCCAGCTTAGTGTCATCAGCAAACTTGCTGATAGTACACTCTATTCCCTTGTCTAAATCGTTAATGAATATATTGAATAATATTGGTCCCAGTACTGACCCCTGAGGCACTCCACTAGATACTGGCCTCCAACTAGACTCCGCACCATTGACTACCACTCTCTGGCTTCTCTCCTTAAGCCAGTTTGCAACCCACCTCACTACTCTGTTGTACAGACCACACCTCCTCAACTTAGCTGTGAGGATGCTGTGGGAGACTGTGTCAAATGCCTTACTGAAGTCAAGGTCTTCCATACTCTCATCTTTTGAAAAACAATCCTGGAAGGAGAAAGGGAAGACAGCAGAACAGACACAATCAAAGTCGATAGTATTAGATTGTTTTTTGACAATTTTCCTGTGATAGTCCTTCAGTGAGGTGTCAAGCCCCTTTCCTGGGAAGGATGCCTGTCTGAAATGTATTACTATAACCTGTTGTGGGCAAGTTTGAACATGTGTTCAGTACAGCATACAAAATGGGGTTCAGGAGACAAAATGGAGTTTCAGTTTAATACAGACATACCGCTCTGCCAAACTGCGTCAAGAAACAGATTTTCCATTGTGTAATAATGTTTACAGAGCATCTCTGTTTTTATTTTTAATGGTTGCTGTAACAAGATCAACTGTTTCTTTAGCCATAGCTATTTGATGATTTATGTTGTATCTCATCATCATTTTAGTCTCATTTCAGCAGCTCTGAGTAAAATAAAGTAACACTCTTTGTCATCAAGCAACCTGAGACAATGCCCGCTCTTGGCATTTGGTTTAAAATAAACAAAATTACCTAGTTTTAAAGCTTTTTCAGGATGAGTGGCTTTTAGATAATGTAAGTTACAAATGATATCTATAAGCACTAAAATCACTAGAAATAAGTAATCTTTTTACACAATGTTATTGCAACATTTCTTAAAATGAAACACAACAAATTGTGTTGGGAAACCATCAGAGCAAGGTAAACTATGGTTAAAAGGTATAGCTAAAGTTGAAATTTAAATCTAGCTTCCAGTTCCAATTCAAGAGGGGAGAAATTTGTATTTAGATTACATGTGGTTAATAACAGAGTCTTTGAAGATCTGTAACATCCTTTGAAGAAGCAGGGATGTCGAGTCCAAGTGGCTTTACCCAGAAGCTGAACTTATTAAATACAGACACTTTCACCAATTTGATCATCTCTGCCCTCTCTGCTTCTCCTTTAATCTCTACATTTCAGGATATTGCTGTTGAGATACATTTGTGCACAAAACAGTGTCCAAAGTTTCTCCCCCTCTGCCTGCAGAACTTAGGGCACATATCTGTGTGCATACAAAGAGAAAGCAAATATGCAGTTCCCTCAGAAGTTAAAAACTATGGATGAAAAAGAAGCAAAATAAACCCTCATTTCCCTCAACAACAGCAAAGAAGTGTGAGGTAGCAAGAAGACAAGAGATAGGGGTGAAAATCTGTTCTCCCTGTAATCCAGATAGTACAGGTGACCCTGGCAATGGAGACAGAGTGACTTGCTGTAGAAGAAGGTAGGCAGTGGGGAAATGAGGACACATGATTAGGCTGGAAGCCTCTGTTGAACCTGTACATCCGTATGGCAGTTGTCATCTGAACCAGCTACATGAAGCTAATGCAGATATGTCTCTGCATTTATAACGACTGTATATACGCACATAGAGTTAGCGGTATATAAATATGTTCCTCTAGTTTTTTCTGCCCTCTTGTACCTTCATTTTTGTCTTCCAAATTCTTCCATGTATGTAGGCTATAATGAAGATTCTTTAAGTTGGTGTCACCATGAGAAATTTTGTTCTCTATTTGGTTTTGTGCAACCTGATGACAATGTCTTTATGTGTTTTTCATTTAAAGAAGCGCATAAAGAATGAATGAAAAAATACCATTCTTGCAAGCTTTGCTACTTCATCGTCATTATTATAGATGTCGCAGAGTTGGCTGCAAGCTAAGTGGGAAGATGAAAAGAGGCTGCCTGGCCATGGCTACATCGTATGTCTCTGAGGTGATGCCATGCTAATGGGAAACAAAAGCCAGCTTTAGATCCCTTGGTAAATCCATGCCCCTGATAAAACAGCCTTACCACTCTGGACATTTGCTGAACTCTGTCATAGCTCTTGCATCAGTAACCTTCAGCCAGTGATTATATTCCTAACTTATATGAGTAAATTGCATTTACTAACAGCACTTGGGTATTTTGTGCCTGTTAGTTGCTGAACGTTATAACTTGTCTAACAAAGGGTTACTCTAAGGGAGATTCTAGCTGGCCATGCCATAGTGTTGCCTGTATGTTTTATTTATAATAATCATTTAAATAAAGAATATTATGCAATTCTGAATATATATTAAAACGAGCTCCCAGTTATATATCTTTTCATATTACAATGCAGTCATATTCTTAGTTTGCTCTCACCCAAACTTCTCATGCAGTTACACTTTAATATGAAAAGAAATGTTGTCAAGAGTAGTTCTTATCACACATCAGAATATTGTATTAGCATTCACTTTTAATAGATTAAAATGAAAGATTTTGAAATCTGCCCTTAGTGATACTGAAGGAACTTGGAGACACATTGGGAAAGCTTTAGATGAAATGTCATACAATATATATACATCCTACGTAGGTTCATAACAGACAGTTCATTTAACTGCCTGCCTTTGTGTTTCATCTGTTCTGTTTGGATGAATCATCCACAGTTTAAGTGATGCTTGTGCAGTTTCTTTGCTTGAAGAACTGGGGATGATGATTAAAAATAGGCCAATCTTGAAGGCATGGAGTATCACCTGGAAGACAAATCTGGTGGTTAGAGTCATCTTTGGGTCATATCTGCTGATTTTTTGACTCACTGTCTGTGCGTAAATCACCTCACTTGTAAAGCTGAATTCAAGTTGAATGTAGTATGAATTAAGCTGTCCTGAAGGAAGTTTTTCAAGAGATGCTATTCTGCAGAGCATGAGTGTTACAAAGCAGTGTATAAAAAGGAGAAATGATTCAGTATTCATTGCTGGTGTTTAGGGGTTTGTTTTGGACACTTCTGAAACACGTGAGAAAAAACAAGAGTAGCATCTTCCAGTGGATCGTTTTTTATTGGCATTCTTTCTTGGTTTATTGTTTTGATGTGGGATAGTCGCATTTGGACAAGGTGAGCACGAATACAATGTGCTGCGTCAGTTTCTCTGATCTTCTTGTTATTGAAGGCTTGTGTACACTTTTTTGGCTGGGGTGGGATGCATAGGTCATCTGTACTCCACACTTCTTTAGTAGCTGGGAAGGGGAATTATTGGAGTAAATATTTTGTTTTGATACACAAAAATAATAATTTCACTCCTTTATAAACATTTTAGTAAACATTGAGAACTTGAAGGAGGCATCTCCTGACAATACCTGCTACACGAAGTGCATGTGTATATACTTTGTCATTTGACTTTATGGGTGGTTTTCAGGCTCACGTCTGAAGTTTTAGGAACTGCCAAGAAGCCATGCACCACTAGACTGAGGGCAGATAATCATTTATGTAGTTGTAAATGTAGTTCAAATACTAACATGGCAACGGTGTTAGTGTCAGCTAATACATTGCAGTCTACATCCTGAAAATGTGAACACTACAAAAATACACATTGCATCAAATCTTATTGAATTATCCAACCTATTATACAGCATTTTATACATACTTTTAAGAAGCAAATGCTAAATATTCCAGTGACTAAACTCCACATTTGAATATTGAAGAAATTAACTAATAAATCAAACAGGGGCCAGGTATTTTTAAATGTTAACAGGTCAGTCAGATTTTACAGACATTATGCATCAATATATTTTTCTGAGAATTTGCCCTAACAGATTTAAAAAAATAAGGTAATTTCTCATGTAAGGCCAAGCCAAAAGGCTAGGAAGTTTGAGTCTAGGCGTACCTTTTTACCTTTTTTGGGGTTTTTTTTTGTTTCATTGATACATGCTCACATTAAGCCCACAGACCACGGTAGAAAAAAAAAGCATTTCAGAGCTAAACAGAGGGCCACAAGCAACAAACAGGAAAGGCTGAGATCCAAGATCCCATCAATGCTGGAGGCACCACTAGTAGCAAGGCATAGATCAGGTAGGCAGATGATCCAAGAACACACAGAATTATGGAAATTTCCAAGATTCATGGAAAAATTACCTTAGGGAATTTTTTCTGTGAATGCAGTCTTGGTGATTGCAAGCTTGGGAGCAAGGACAAATGACCAAAAGAGGGAATTGTCTGAAAGAACAGGATGCTCAGTAAAGATTCTTAAATCACAGGCTCAGGCATTATGGAAGGCAAAATAAATTAAAATAACCCCAGACTGTATCTAGCCCGTATATGGAAAATTTCTTCATGTTCTTGCAACCAAACTTATGCAACATAATATTTTAATTATACCAATGTTTGCAAGGCAGTGCAGCAGATATATGAGGGTAATGTGGGAAATTAAAAATAGGAGACTTATGGAATCATGGCTTCCAGGACAGACAGGACTACTATAACCAACCAGCGTAACAATCCTGTCCATAGGATTTCTCATTAATATGATATGGAATGCATCTTTTCTGAAAAAGATATCTAACTTAATTTTCAAATATTTAAGAAATCATGAGTTTGCTGTTGACATAATGCTTAATCACTTTCTAAAGTAGGAACTTGTATCTTATTTCAGAACTGAATTTCTCTAGGTCCCGTTTCTCAACACTAGATCTCATTATACCACTGTCAGGAAGGCTGACATCTTGCTACCAGACGTCTTTCCAGGGTGTAAGTACCAATCGCAGTGATCAAGGCACCTTTCAGCCTTTTGTCTGACAAGCTGAGTAAGTTGAGCTCCTGTAGGCCTTACACTGGAGCGCTTGGCTTCCCACCGCAGGCTGTGAAATCTCTCCTCAGAATTTCACCTGTCCATCTGAGTAGAAGAAACACTGCATTTTTTAAAGTGTGCAATTAATCCAGGCGCTAAAAAGTTTTCCTCAAAACTCTGCTTTGAATGCTAATAAATAGGAAAATTCTTGAATGAGAAAGGTAAAAGAAATGACAGGTATAAACACAAAACAATAAAGGAACAACCATAAGTCCCTGTTTTAAGATCTAATGCAACTGTCTCTATTCCACCAGACCCTGGAAATACTCTCTTCCCTATGGCACATCTGTGCCCATGACATAAACATTTCCCTCTCATGAAACCAGAAGTTCTGACAGGTAGGCTGTGACTACCTGTTAAAGAGCTCTGGCCAGGAAGGGCAGAGCATCAACTGCTGTGCCAGGACCTGGCGCTTGTTCACTTCTGCTGCTGTTAGAGGCCTTGTGGCCTCTGGCAGAGAAAGAGGATGAACAGCTGGAAGCCGAAACCTTTTCAGCCACTTCAGCAAAAATTGGTAGAGCTGTCTGCCAAAAGCCACAGTTTGATTTTGCCACTTTGGTCTGGTTGAATATGCTGTACATTAAAAGTAGAATATCCTGAGAAGCCCAGCACAGATCGAGAAAAAGCCATGGGCTATTTCACTGCCACCTTTTCCAGCAGTGGAGCAAGCTCAGTAGCGAGGACTTTTTAAAAATACCGCTGTATCATCAAAAATAATGGGTCATTTCCAAAATATGTCACTCTAAGCATTCACAGGAGGGGGCAGGTGAATGTCATTTCAAACAGACCTTGTAACAGCTGGAAATTCGTGGCTGATGACTGGGGATGGGGATTCCTGCTGTTGTTCATTTCTACGTGAAAGGTTTGAAAAGATTTTCCCTACCTCCTGAGCGGGCACTGGGAATGTATTTGCCCTGTTGTCGCTGCCACTTGAGCAGGCATGACAAGAGTTCTGTGGGGACATTTTCCAGATTATGTAAGAAATCAGTAGTTTTATATTTCTTTGTGTTGGTACAGGATGAAACTTTAGTTCTGATAGTTTTTCTCCATCTACACCTTCAGATTTTATTCAACTTCTTTCTGTCACATTCCTGTTACTTCCTAACTGCAGATGAGGGGAGAAAAAGATAAACAAACGAAAAAGCTCTGTTTATATTTCCAGAAATTGTATTTATCATTTACAGAAGGGTACTTTTGCAGTTCTGATTATGAAAGTTTACTTTATTCACACATAGAGCAAACTATTCTCTTAAACCATATGGTCAGGAGGTATACTGTTTCATACATTCACATGTCTGAGAGCTGTCTGGAAATGTATTTCCTACTTTCTGATACAGGAACATTTCAATAGAAGGGGGTTTAATTTGTTTTGAAATTTCAGCTCTTGTTCTGCTCAGAAGCTAAAGTTGGAATCCATTAAGATGCATTTTAGTGCAGTTTCTATTCTCATCTTCCTTTTCTCAGTAACTGTGCAATTCACTTAGTACTTCATTACAACCAACAGCAATATGTATACATAGTGCACAAAATGAGCCATTTTGTTTTAAAACAGATTGCAGATGAAAGGAAACCACTCATTTCTTGCTTGCTAGCTGTAATTACTAGAGTGCTAATTACTCCAAATCACTGACATCCAGGGTCAATAAGGATGACAACAGGAACATCAAAGACAAGATGCACACACACAATTACAAGTCTCTAAAACCAGGCTGTTATATTATTTCATAGCTACTGTTTTTTTCAGTCAATGCTGAAAAATATTCAAGTTTGCTGAATGTTTACTATTATTTCCTTTGCAGTTTGACGGTGAGAACATGTATATGAGTATGACAGAGCCGAGCCAGGACTATGTGCCAGCCAGCCAGGTGGGTTAATTAATCTTCTCTGCCTTGTTTCAAATTGTAATTAAACAAATTCAAAGAGTTGCATTGCAAATGAGTGGTGCTATCAGTAACTGCTGCAATCAGGAATAATCATAATTTATAAACAAAGCATTTAAGCCTTGTTTCCAGTTAATGAGATAGAGCTGATAAAACACCAGAGTTGGCGTTTGTTGAAAGATACTACCTTGTTTCCTCTCCAGAATGCAAGCAGCTGTTTTGCCAGCATGATCTTTCCTAAACAGTTGTTTTACCTTCAGGAAATAAAGTCTTTACAGGTGCAGGTTATTTGTTTATCTGACTGCAGACAAGTTAATCATTGTAAGCTACACATGTCACAAAGAGCTTTAATTATCACTTGTAGGCCAGTTGTAGTTGAAAAATTGCATTTTTAACACTAATCGAATGGCTGAGGAATATTGCCAATGTTACACCATTTGCAGTGGGGTTAAGACAATGACTTCCGTAGCTTGCAGCCCAAAAGGTTTGATGTGATGTGGATGCTTTACAGGTATTTTTGAGTCCTTTCCCTTTTGGGGAAACATACAAATTAAATTCTGATATTAAGTGTATATTTAAAAATCTTTTACCTTTCCACTTGAAGCCTAAGTTACTATAGATTTCTACGAGTGAAAAAATCTAATTCCTTTTTAAAAAGCAAAAAGAGTTTTGAAATTTTTGTTTTTTCCATCTATAGTTACACTTATATGTGAGAGAGAAGTTTTTGTTTAGTTCACGTTTTGGTCAGTTTAGTTTCACATTATTAAGTGAGGGTGGTAGCGGTGCAGGTCAGTTAGATTGTGTCAGAAATTGCCCTCAATAATTGGGCTCATTGTCTAGGTCACGCAGTATCTCAGGCCCAGCAGTGGCAAGTCTGATATGTCTCTTTCTGACAGGACCAGTAGGATTGCATGAAGAGCTCTCATTAGGAGGGAAATAAATTTGCATGCATAGAAAATGTGTGTAGATAAGTAGGATATGATTTAGGAATCAACAGCTTTGGAAAGTGACAATACATTCAGAACTAAATATCTTCATGAAGTAGGGTTTTTCAGATAGCCATGTTGGTCTAACTAATTGTGATGTATAGCATACAGGTTCATTTGGGGGCAGGGAAGCAGGAGGTTGTGTGAGATGAGCTCAATCCAAAAAGTCCATCTTTAAAATGTTCCACCATGTTGCTTCCTAGCCTCCTGTTGAAGTTATTCTGAAATACCTTTAGAGACCAACTATACTTTGCATTTAGGGTTTGTGCATGATTGAACTTATTCAGCTAAGAACCCTCCAAGATCCAGAGGTAGTTTAGAATAGAACTGTTTGATTAAAAAATGAAAAATTATATTATTAATTTTTCTCTAACCATTAATCCAAAAACTTCACTGACAAGTTTTAGTATTACTATTAGATTAAAGCAGCCTAGTATCATCTCATTTATGCCTTAAGGGTTTTGAAGTGCAAGGGCTAATTGAATTTGTTTGAAACAGTAGAAATACAAACTCTGTGAATGATTGCTGTTATAAGGCAGCTGCTACCTTTCAGAGAATCATTATATCTGTCTTAAACAGTTTTGAATAAAGAATTGCAAATCCACATTATATTTTTCTTCTGTTGATATTTTTGTACTGTGTATGCATGTAGTTTAAATAATTTAAATGGCGTATTGAAAAATTAAGAGTATAAGTTTTAATCTTTTATGCAGTTTCTACATGTGCTAACAAGACTCAGATCCTCAGAGATACTTACACATCTAACACTCACTGGTTTCAGTGGAAGCAAGGTGCTTAAATTACCTTTAAAGATCCAGGCCTAGATATTGTAAGTGCAAATGATTTTGTCTTCAAGGAAAAAAATCTATCAAATGTGACATTTCCAAATTCAAAGATGACAGAAAACCCTGAATGCTTACTAAGGGCTGGAACCAAGGCAGAGCTTACAGATTTAAAAATCTCGCTATGGCAAAGCCAAGCTCTTGGGTGTCTGGCTCTCAGTTGGAGTCCAAAACCCAGAGGCAGATGTTGACACTCTGTCCTTTGCTGGGAGATCCATACTGCAAGAGGTAGCTCAGCTGCCAGGCTCAGTATTTTAAGTCATTACCAAAGGCACACCAGTTAAACAGCCTCCCATGCACGTTGGAGAGAAGCTGTCAGGCTTGGGCTGTCACACCCTCCTTTCCCTTATGTGATTCTCTCCTGGTGCTAGCACCATTACAGCAGTTTTTTAAGTGAAAATGTATGAAAGCCTGTAATAATAAAAAGGGAGACAAAAAAACACACGAAGAGCAGGAAGCTGGGGTTGTGTTCGAAATTGGTTTAGGTAAGAACTGGGACTGTGAGAGGAGCCTTCCTGACCTGTTACTGGGTAGATCACTGCTGGTCATTCCTCAAAGCAACTAAGCAGCTCCCCGTTGATGGCATTGGTGAGGTCTTCACTGACTGTGATGGGGCATCGTTCCCATCTCAGGTGTTAACATTTGGTGGTCATTCAAAATTGGTGAACTGCCTACTATTCCAACATCCAACCTGCTTGTTAAAACTGGACAGCATACAATATTCACTGGTCTTAAAAAATAAAAATAATTTAAAAAAAAAAAAAAAAAAGATAAAAAATGCAAGATTGTGTAGCTTACTGGAGAGGGAGAGGAAAAGGAAAATGTGTGGCTGTATTTTCTGGTCCCTGCTTTCAGGACTATTTTCCACTCGCTGTTACTGGATATAATACAAATAATCCCATAAGAAGAGATGTGAAAATGTTCTCTCCCAGATGAAAGCCTGGTCACTTAATCCATCTCCCGTGTCCATTTTGCATTTGTCCTCATAAGCCTTGCAGTTGTATGACTTCAGCAAGAGGAATACAGGCTCCCTCCCATTCCCAACAACTTGGTTGTTCCCTTGCAAGGTCAGAGATGAGGGTTTGAATCCTGTCAGAGTGAGGAGTGAATTCATTTCTCCAATCTCATACATGGATGCACATCTGGTAATTAAAATATGAGCCCCACATGTTAAGAGATGCACAGTCCTATCAGAAACTTCTGTTCAGGCTCTGATCATGCTGACTGAGTCAGACGTGAGCATCATTTTCTAATTTCAGAGTCTGACACAGCTTATTTGGGAGGTAGATGGGCTGACTGAGTCATGGTATGCAACACCAAAGTCTAAGGGGTTTCCACTAGGCTGTCTTCAGGATTACGTGGTTATAGAGGCAGGAGTTTTGGGGTTCTGATGAACACTGACTTGCTCGCATTCTTGCCTTGGATCTAAGCCTGAGAAGTTAGTTTTGCTTGTTTTTCCTTTTGCCTCTAACTTTTCATAGAACCCAGAATTTCAAGATAATTTGGGGCTATAAAATATATTGTGTAGCAGAAAAAAATAACATTCAGATATCAGAAATGTCTCAATTGCCCTGAAAAAGCCGAACTTTGCACTTCAGTTCTTTCTGTTTACTGCAAAGTGTTCACCTTGTATTATTTTAAGGGTTTTAATCAATTTATCCCCTTTAGGCTAACATAAATAAAAGCTCAGCCATTGGACAGGAAAAATGTAGTTTTGTTCCTTTTGCTATATAACATCAAACATCTGCATAGCTTAGTAATCCAAGACAAGTTGCCTCACAGCATCCCTCAACAATTATCATTTCAGTTCAATTTTCAAATCAGTACATGCTTTGGGACTTATAGACTAAGTTGCTAAGTAGCAACATATGGCTCACTACTGTTCCTGTGATGTTGCTGCAAGCAAATAGCATAATTCTATACTTGAAATGATTTTTGCAGAAAGCCAGTACTGGAACTGAGCCAGAAGTGTAAGTATACAGTAAAAATTAATGATATTCTTTTAGACTGTCCCAAAAGGCTGTTTGGCAATGTTGTCTCTGTGTACATTTTATGTATGCGTGTGAGTACTGTATTTTTGGTTATGATATATGAAGTACAGGACTCTGCACTGCAGGCATCTCCTAAAGGAGTTATGCCAGCCATATTAACAAACATACATAGTAAAACTACATGACATTTTCACTACTAATTGCACTTCGATCTGAAAATATTTATCATTTTAAAATAAAACTATGCCAACTGCTCTGCATTTCAAATTCTTACAAATATATTGTTTTCTCCCCACACCTATAATTGGAATCTCTGAGATAAATTGTTCTTCATGTAATTCCTCCGCCTGTAACTTGTGGGTCACGCACAGCACAGTATAAAATTATATTGTTTATTTTACATTTCTTCCTAGTCACAATACAGAATGTAATTCAGGACTCTGTTGCACAGACTATTGCACACTTTCCCAGCCTTCCCGAGGCCTGATAAATGTTAAGGGTAATGCATCCCGCTGCCAAATCCCCTGCACGATGCAAAGGGAAGGGAGGACAACAGGCCTGGAGCTGATGGTTTGGGGCAGTACCCCTACTGCCCCAGTGTGAAGAAAAGAGATTGCCAAGACAGAGGAAGGAATACTGCTTGCACAGAGCTATGCCAGGGAGATCTGATAAAATCTGTATGCAGGCTCTTTGATATAGTGAACACCATAAGTAAAATGGGATAGAATGACATCCGATAGCAATATGTTAATAGGAAAGTAAAGGGTTCCCCTGCCTTTTGTTGCCATATGCACATAGTCATAGATATAAACCTAACTTCTTATGTCATGTTTATACTCTAATTTCCTAGAGTATTAATGGGGTAGCTATTACCCATATGAAATAGGGATGAATAAACGCTACATAATAGCTGCCCTTTCTTGCTCTTTGTTCTTACCTGTAGGTAGACTAGAATTACAAAGTACTGTATCCCATTCCTTCCAAAATATATGGCTCTTTTCTCACTCTCCTAAAGCCAGAGTCAGCACAGAAAGGCAGAAGTTGGCTACCTTGGGAAGGACTCAGGAAAAGAAGCATTCTTAGGTGGAGAATCCCTAAGTGGTCCAGTGTAGTCCCACTACCCTGAAGTCCAGAACAACCCTTCCCAAATTCTGGAAAGCCTTTTCTAATTAGTTGAGTGGCTGCTCCGTAGTGAGAGGGCAATGCCAGCTGGTCAGTCTACTGGATGGCTGCAGTTCAGGGCTGTTTCAGACCGAATTCTATCTCCCTCCTCCTCATCCACTAACATTTAATTTCAAAAATAGAGTATCAACAGAAGGATGTCCACCTCTCTCTCCCCCATTTCTCTGAAGCAGGCTACAGGTGCCACTTTCAAAAAAATGGCATGTAGGTTTAAATGGCCTCAGGGAAAGAAAAACACCAGGCAAATCTTTCATATCCTGAATGGGTGGTTATAGGTAATGTTACTCTACCTTTCCCTTTTGTGTAGAACATAATTTTTTAATATGTCTTGGGATCAGGCACAAAGCCTTGAAAGAATTGAGTTCCTGATAAAAATCCATGAACAGCTGCATGAGCAAGGCCGTGTTTATGTACATAGATATATATGTATATAATCATAGAATGATTTGGGTTGGAAGGCACATTTGAAGATTTTGTAGTCCAACTGCCTGCCATGGGCAGGGACACCTTCCATTAGACCAGGTTTCACAAAGCCCCATCCAACCTGACCTTAAACACTTCCAGAGATGGGGCATCCATGACTTCTCTGGGCAACCTGTTCCAGTTCCTCTCACAGTAAAGAATTTCTTCATGTGTCCAAGCTAAATCTATCCTCTCTCAGTTTAAAACTTTTGCCCCTTGTACCGTCACTACAGGCCTTGGTAAAAAGTCTTTCTCTGTCTTTCTTATAAATCCCCTTTATGTACTGAAAGGCTGCAATAATGTCTTCCCAGAGCTTTCTCTTCTCCAGGCTGAACGAACCCAATTCTCTCATCCTGTCCTCATAGCAGAGGCATTCCAACCCTCTGATCATCTTGGTGGCCCCCTCTGAATCCTCTCCAACAGGCCCATGTCTTTCCTGTGCTGAGGGCTCTAGAGCTGCATGCAGGACTCCAGGTGGGGTCTCACCAGAGCAGAGCAGAGTAGAGGGGC